>NC_085020.1:22490683-22779569 GCF_963692335.1 Osmerus eperlanus
GCTCTTCCTGTAGGAAGCAGGAAGTAGAGAGGATTTATATGCGCATCCTCTTTTTTTGGAAGACTGACCTGAAATGAAGGGTTTCCCGCCCTTTTCTGGCGTTTGTTTCTAACCCCGTCCTCCCGGTGAGCAGACGGTGCAGGCGGCTCTGGACGAGGCACGGCGTGGACGCACCTGCATCGTCATCGCCCACAGGCTGTCCACCATCCAGACGGCCGACATCATCGCCGTCATGTCCCAGGGCGTCGTCATAGAGAAGGGCACTCACGAGGAGCTCATGGCCAAGAAGGCTGCCTACTACAAACTAGTCACGACAGGAGCGCCCCTCAGCTAAACACCTCCTCCCCTCTGCCAGGCGACAGACTGACGCTGTACTTGACAACTGGACGTATTTAATTAAAGTGTGATCCGTAGGTTTCAATTACATTCGTTTTTCCTATTTATTCATTTAGAAAGAAATGTGCTCTTGGAGTGTACATTTTTGATTTCGTAAATGTTTTGGCACCTTGCTTTGATAGAGTCATTTTTATATGTGGAATATCTGTTTTGTTTATAAATATCAATGAGCCTCTTGACATGACCTCTCCCAGTGTGGCTGTTGTGAACCTGAGCCTGTTGTCCTTGTGGACCAGTGATAGTGAGCTGTTGATAGCACGCACTGTTGAGACACCCCGAGTGACTGATAAGATGCTCCAGTGATAGGCTGTTCTGGATTCCTCCCTGTTCAACATGCCAGTACTCAGTCTCACTCCTCTCCCCGATGACACAAGACTGAATCATTAAAGACAGGAATAGATCATTAACCTGCGGCGCTGAAGAAATCATCGATGACGGGTCGATTTGTTTCTTATTTCCAAGACACCTGTGAGGCCTGGCCTCTGGGTTTATCATTAATCACATGTTTTTAAACGCCCCTTTGTTCTCCAAACAGCACTTCACAAAGTGCCAAGATGTGATCCTGGATCTGAGTCGTTCAGCCTGTATGTACTGGATTTGTATTTTATTAAAGCTCATTCAAACGTCCATCGCAGTCTGTATAATCCTTTGGTCTATGGCCAGTGAGTGACAAAGATTTCCATGCGGTTATGTAATGAGCGCTGAGACACAACAGCAGCCATGCTAGCAGCTGTCCACACAGGCCAGGTGTGCCTGTCCTGCTCTAATTGGACGGTTAGATCGTTTATCTCCCCCACACCTTGGAGCGATGGGAGCTGCCAACCAATCACAGCTGATGAAGAGGAGCTGAGGAAAGCCTGTCGTTAGGGAGCAACATGTGTTGCTGCATTTCATTTGGGTAAACACCCAGATGGCTCAACAGATGATGATGGTTCTAATGGACCGGTTCAATCTGGACCGTGTACAAAAAAGGAATCATTTATTGGCAGCAACGGTCTCTGCAAACGTAAGACATGGAAGTTGGTTCCATAAATAAAGCATCTCATTTTTTACATTTGAAAAAATGGTTTAGTGGTGTTATTCACTGTTACCATCTGTTCATCTGTTCAGCCAGCGTAGTTCTGTATTGTGTGTGTGATTCCTACTGAGCTATCACCTGGAACTAAGAAGTTGTTAAATAAGCTAAAAATATTCAAACATTTCTAAACCTGGGTTTGGTTTGCTTGCTTTAATTGGTAGCCCTTTCATATTAAGTTAATACTGTACATCTACTAAAAGTTCTGTTTTATTTACAATAAAGATACATCACACTTTATATACTTTATTATGCTTAAATACGACATATATTTACACTTTGTATATGGTAGGTGTTTGAAAAGGTTATACTTCAGTAAAATAACACCATGAAGACTGCATCAGTAAGCATCACTTTACAGGATGTCCATGTTTACATTATTGGAAACGATCATACCGAACAAAACTAGACAACACCTAACCTTTGTTTTCTGCTTCTTTGAGATGCATCACACCTGTGGCAGCCATGAGAGGAGGTGTGCCTGGAGGACATGCTGAAGTTTAGGGCTGAGGTGATCATCACGTACCACACGCACAATGACCCCATGGCATGAGGTTTTGTGACTGCCTGCACAGTCACAAAAGAGGACTTGATTCATTGATTGATACTTTGTCTCACATTTGTCACTTAAATGTTCATTTTGACTTAACTTTGCTTGTATGAGATCTCAGCGGAGGACACATAATCCTGAAGAAATGTTTTTATTTGTGAAAATGAAATTCAGAAAAAGTACCATTACAGTGAAATCTTTCTCCGGTGACAGAGTTAGACACTGACCTGGTCCTGTTTCACACAATATCTGAATCTCCTCCAACTGGGGAAGAGAATCGTTGTGGTAGAAGTAGCTTTCTTGTACCCACCAACAAAGCCGATGTCCAAACAGACTCCTGAAAAGGAGGGCAGTTATTTTCAGATGACAATTTCAAATACAAGCGCTGTGTAAACACAAAGTCCTTTGACTGAACAGAAGTCTCACTCTCGCCCCCTCACTCTTCCACATTTCTTAGTCTTTCACCCCACAGTAAACAAAGGTACAGTAACAGGAATGCAGCCTTGATATTTAAAGATGATGTTGAACCAGTCTCCAACAACTGCCGCCCAAATCCTCTTCATGCCCACTGTAGGACAAAAACGGAACCAGAGAGGGAAACAAAGAGTGAAGATGTTCCGAGGGTCGCCCACAGACGACAGGAAGTTGAAGACGTTGAGGTCGTCCCTGTAGCTCTGGAGGGGCAGGAGGACCATCACACCACTGCTGTGGAGAAGGTCCATCTGGAGTCGAGTCTCTCTGGGCACCGCCTCGACACTGCTCCCAGGGTCAGTGGAGTCTCTCTGGGCACCGCCTCGACACTGCTCCCAGGGTCAGTGGAGTCTCTCTGGGCACCGCCTCGACACTGCTCCCAGGGTCAGTGGAGTCTCTCTGGGCACCGCCTCGACACTGCTCCCAGGGTCACAGCTACAACCACAGCCTCATGACGCCCATGGTGGAGTCGGTCTCTCCTGCAGAGACGTGGGGGCTTTATACTGACATTAGCACCATAAATCATTCGGCGGTTATGGTAACTACCGTATTCTAGGTCTGGAGGAAGGAGTTGTCCATCGTGAGAACTCAGCATTTTAAGACACAGTGTTTACAGGATGACTGTCTGTGGACATTCAATTCCTTACAGGCCATTGCTTTTATTTGTTAAATATTAGCCATTGTCTCCACTGCAGGGGACATACAGTTCACTTACACAAATGCACAATTCAGACCACTAGATTACACAATTGCTTCTTTGTTCTGTTGAGGTGAGCAACAACAAACTTTCCTCGGCAGTAGATTCAATTCATTTTATTGCATCTTAATGTGATTGTTGTTTTATTTTTTACTCAAGATAAAAGAAGAGAAATCTCAAATTTTTATGGGAGTTTTTTTTATTATATGCGCATGTTTAACAAGGAAAACGTCCAAGTATTTATTTATCTACTTGAACAATGGAAACGTAAAAGAACAGTTGTTGAATTGCATTAAATAAGATGATACTTTAGATAACTTAAAAAATGTACCAAGTTTGGTACATTTGAACCTAATTTCAACCGTGTAGCCTAAATTATCTATACAGTAGCATACTACCACTGGACATGCAGTTGCAATACTTAACCACAGCATTGCGCAATGACGAAAAAAGAAAACAAACTTTTGCATTATTGGCAAGAGGAAATTCATCCACAAGGATGATAATGAAGATAAATACAATTTATTATAATTCATCCTCATTTTATAATTTTATCTGCTTCAGTTAGCGCCAAAACGTTATATTTCTACGCAATTTGTTTTATTAGCGATTGGTCTAATGACGTAATTTCCGTGTCTACGAACAATCTTTTCCGGTCTAGCGGGCGCGGATTTTCGAAAACAGCAACAGGAAAGGTTGTTGATCAAAAGTCTTGAAGGTAACTTACGGAGCAAATTAATAGACAGTTCATGATGTCCAGTTAATGTAAAATATTTGTTTTTTTGTTTTTTTTTTGGGGGGGGGGGGTGTCTTCCTAGCGTGTCACACACAACGCTAGGACGGCAACTAGTATAAAACTAGTAGCTTCCCAAGGTACCGTAGCGACTACTACTGTAACGTTCGCTACAGTAGTTCACACAGTGTAGCTAGCACCATCACAAATGTTAGCAGCATCGATGTATTTGTTACGTGTTTGTTTACAGGTAATCATGGCATGCATTACGGATGCAGACACTGGGAACTGGTTTAGCACGACGATGGAGGATATTCGAAACAAGCTGCTCATTCAAGCAACCAGCGAGATGATCGAGACTGGGATAGATTTGTGTCAATCCCACAAACAGTTCTTAACATCTGTTCGTGGTACGTAGCCTGCCCTGACCGAGCTTGTTTTGTTTACAAACAATCTATTTTGACTAGCATAAGTGTCCTTAATTAAGGCGTTTCAGTTCATTAACCGACTTTTTTTTATTTGCAGATACATGCTCAAAAAAGAAAAAAGATGACGAAGTATTATTTGAGAGAGTACATTCTTATAAAAAATGTAAGATGGTGGTATTCTTGAAACATATCAAATTCTATTTAATAGCGATGCCTGGGGATATACAATATCTAGTATTGATACATAAGTAGATGAGTAGGCTATATCTAAGTACATTTTGTATAAGATTGATCTGTTTCTTGTTTGCCTCATTGTTTGTTTTGTCCTAGACTTGGAAGAGAAAAATGCTTTAGTGAAGGAGAGAAGCCTGTCCGTGTCTCACAGGATGTCGGAGATAGAGAGGAAGGATAGTGAGAAAGGCTGCCTCATCCAGAAGATGGACGCTCTGAGAGAGACACAAGCCAAGAGGAAGGAGTGTAGGTCAACGTGACATTAACATTCAGTCTGGCCTTTCTCCTGTCGTATTGTCTTAACATCACATGTTTACACTGTGGTAGGATCGGCCTACTTGACAGCATGTTCACACATTCCTGTTTAAACTGATTTACTCACGAAGCGTAGAGTCACCAGTGTTTCTGCCTCACTGTTGCTGATTGTGTTGTGTTCTTTTCTTAGTGATCGTGTCCCAAAACAAGGCAAACAAAGACAGGCTGAAGTACCTCAACAAAGCCAAGCTGGTCTTCCAAGAACGTCTGGGATTGGAGATCAGGAAGATCCATGGTACATTCACCAACAACCTGACCATGTCTGACTGGGAATTTCCTTTTTTCTGTTGACAAATGTGGATGTATTTTTTCTTTTGGTTTCTTTCAAGGTGACAAGTTGCAGTTCATCTTCAGAAACATCAACCACTCAGACCCAGGCTGCACCTACACCTTCATACTGAGACTCAAGGAGGACGGGTCGTATGAGAGTGAGTCAACATGTCGGAGGAGAAGCACGAAGCTTGTTTATTTAGTTTCATTTTCTGCCGTCATTGGAGCCACAGGAAAAAACAATTGTCAAGCCTCTCATATGCTTCCAGAGTAAACTATCAAACACAGTCGGTGAACTCGTGTGACTTGTATCAGAATAATGACAGAATCACTACTAATACAGAACTTGTTTTTCTTCCAACAGTTGAGTCGACTGATCCCCTGCTGGCCTGTGTGTCCGCCCTGGAACAGAGGCTGCAGGAAACCAACAACTTACCTGCCTTCCTCGCTAATGTCCGCAAAGAGTTTGCCGCTTTGCCCAAAACATAGAACACAAAAGCCTTTGTGTGTCGCAGGAGTCTTTTACAATATCGGAGCAGTTTTCCGTTTGGTGTCTCTTGCTTTTACAGTGTCAGTCGTTGATGTGTCTGTTTTGTGTTTCTTGTTTTAATATTATAACGTAGCCTTTCTTTAGTTTTTTTAGATGGTGTCTATCTACTGTTGCACTCTGCTTTCTTTAATGCTGCGGGCCTTAGATATTTTTAACACTTTTATATTTGTGTATTAAAGCTATTAAATAACAGCACAATTTCCATTTGTATCGAATTTCTTTATAACTAAGCAGTAATACATACATAGTCAGAACCTTAATTCACTTGTTTTCCAGTCAAATATGTCGCGTTGTAACTTACAGTTCACTACAGATCAATACATTAGCCCAGGTTTGACCAGGGATAGTCTTTAACATAGATTTTTTTCTGACCATCACTTGTCCAAGCCTTTAACCCTTGTGTTATCTTCGGGTCATTCTGACCCATCAGTCATTGTGACCCACCGTCGTATTGCGACAAATTTACCTCATACAAAAACAAAGTGAAGCATTTTCTTTTAACTGTCGGGCTGTCTCAGACCCCCCACATTGGAATGGTTAAAAGAAAATTATTTTTATTTGTTTTTGTATTGGGTAAAATTGGGTAAACACAACAATGGTTCGTTATGAACCTTTGGGTCATGTGACCCGAAGGCAGCACGAGGGTTAAGCTTGACTTTGGACAATTATCTTTCACTGGCATGTAGCTGGTAACACCTGAATTTGGTTTGTAGTAAACTTTTGATGATGTCCATATGGCTCTGTGGAGCCCAGGAGTCACACTTCAGATGACTTGACTACATTCAACATGGGCAGCTCCTCAACATACGTGGAGGGGAAGTGACCCGTCTGGCCGTTCAGTATCCCATACCACCAACCGCTGTCTTCTTTCTGGTAGATGTCAAGAAGATCACCTGAGAAGGGGGAGAAAGCAGGGTGCCTCAGCAGGGTGCCTCGGCAGGGTGCCTCGGCAGGGTGCCTCAGGCATGCACTGGACGTCTGGCTCACCTCACACATTCACCCCCCCTGTACCTGCTTTCAAATCCAGTTCATCTTCTCTTCCTGATGTGAAATCGTAAAGAGCCTTGCATTTCCCAATGCTTGACCACTCTGCATCTGATAACAAATGCACATATATAGTGTAAATATAACGTATGTTGTGTGTATTTTTATTTTTTAACATCTTTTGGAATAATAAGGGATTGGGTTAAGGCACAGGAATGCTTGTCACCTCCTTTCTCATCTATCTGATGCGGTGCTCCATTGACAGCGCCGTCACTTTCAATTGGTCCATGTTGAGTGCTGTCACTATTCACTGGCCCGGTGACAGTGCTGCTGCCAGGAGTTGGCCTAGCGACAGCGCTGCCACTCTGCAGAGCCGTGGTGGGCTGGGTGGTGGTGGACACGTGCCCTGTGCTGGCCTCTGCAGACGCTGTCATGCTCCTGGGCCCTTTGTAAACGATGGAGGCCCTCAGTGACTGCCGGCTTCTGAACGGTGTCTTCTTGATTTTGACTGGACGGGCCAGCTGAACTATACTGTGCTCGCAATCCTTAGGTGAAGACAAAATAAAGAAATTCTGCAGACATTATCATATGGCATATCGACTTTGTTAGTTCCAAAAGTTATTGAAATCACATTGTGTTGTTAATATCATATTGTATCTTTTTTGTATAGATACCTTGTCTTTCCATTTCGTTATACTGTCACTAAAGCGATGCAAAGTCTTTGGTTTTCCCTCTAATTCAGCCAGCGTGGAAGATAGTTTGCATTGAGTGGCTTCAAGAAGGTCCAGTTTCAGAGTGGTCTTCAGGAAAAAGAGAACACATACATTTGAAAACATGGACTGATGTCAGACATGACTGGGACCTGGATCACATGGACTGATGTCAGACATGACTGGGACCTGGATCACATGGACTGATGTCAGACATGACTGGGACCTGGATCTTCCACCAACCTCATCAAGCAACTGTTCAGTTTCCTCAAGGTTCTTTTTGTTTGAGAATGATGGATTTTCAGCATAGGATGTAATCAGCCTTTCCAGACCTTTAAGAATATAACACATCAAGAATAGAATGTGTCACTATGACATTACTTCAAAAAGAGAATAAACATGATTTGTGCTGGATGTAAGTAGAGTTGTATGAAGGAATTACCAGTACAGTCTTTCTTTGTCTTTTTTATGTTGTCTTCCAGCCGATGAAGTTTGGACTGGATGGCACCCTTTCTTCTTTCTTTGGACATGAATGTTTTATTTTCTTCTTCCTAACCAACATAATATGAATGATTGAAGTATTGTAATGAAGTATTACCTAATTGCTGTTCTTCAATTTCCTTCTAGGCATGGGAGTACAGGACTGCTAAAGCCTTAGGCACAATTCTTTTTTAAATTGAAGCAAAAACATGCTTTAAGAAGACTAAACTAAATTGCTCTCAGTATTGCTCTTATTCCCAGCATTAAGAGTCTTACAAAGTAATCTGCCATCAAGAACTCAGCCGTGTTGTCTTCAGCTGTCACACTGGTGTCTTCCACAAAGCTCTGGATGTCCTTCTCCACGTCTGTCCTCTGACTGGCTTGGTCGATCTGCTTCTGACTCTGTGGAAGAACAGGAGAGTTACGCAGATGTGGTAGTTTAACGCTTGTCGGGCTGTATTCAGAGAAGACAGTTTGGTGAAACTGAATGTTCAGATAGAAAAACATTTATTACTGTGACAGTACTGTTTGTGTTGTCAGTTTTATGTTTTAGTTTTATACGTTTGAGTACAGGCTGCAGCTGCTCTCTTAGCAAGGTCTTGTAAAACAGATGGTGTCTCGGTGGGTCAATCGAGTTCTCCTAGTTAAAGTACTCATGGTTAAATAAAGGTAAATGAAAACGACAGTCTCACGTGTAGGAGAGTCTGTCCAAAACTGGACATGTGGAGATTGTATCTGTTCAGAACATTGCAGAGGATCTCTATTCTCTCCTTCTCCAGATCCTGGATTATCTGAAAAGTGCAAGCAAGAGTTAGTATGCAAGTTAGCTAGTAAGCAACACACCTAGTCTGAATGGTGCAACATCAGCTAAATAAACAAATCCACTTGTATTCTCTTATAAGTAAGCTGCCAGATGTCAGCATGCAGACATATAGTTTCAACACATACTGCCAAGAGTGAGGATGAATACAGCAGTGTTGTACCGAACCTGGTAGCAACTTTTCAGTGTGTTTTCCCATTTCAGTCTGATCTGATGGCCCTCCATGTTGATGTTGAAATACTCCTCGTCTATTCTGCTCTGCGCCTCGGCAGACTTGGTCAGCCTGTTGAGCATCTGGTTAATAAGAGAGAGGGGTACAGTCCTCGTTACGCAGAGTCGAACACGTTAACGGGAGACGATCGGGAGAGAAACAAAGGCTGGACTGTACCTTCTGTTTCTCTTTTTCTGTGGAGATTTGTTTGTTGTTCTCAACAAAATTGAAAAGAGCCTCATGCTCCCTTGTTAATCCAACCAATTTCTTTTTCATCTGGAAGGGAAATGAACATGTAACCATCTGAAAATGACAGTTGTTTACATTCAGTTTTGCCAGTAACCAAAGGAGATGGAAGTCTTACCTTGAGCTGATCTCCCCAATTAGCGGCCACAAGTTTCCCAGTTTTCTCAACAACATTATCAAGCTGCGCAAACAATGAGCAAGATATGATTACAATGAACAAGAACATGCATGAGGACAAGAACTTCTGTTATGACCGAGAGAAGTGAGATACAGAGAGGTAAAGAGAGAGAGTGCTAGAGAGAGACAGGGAGAGAGAGTGCTAGAGAGAGACAGGGAGAGAGAGAGAGAGAGAGAGAGAGAGAGAGAGAGAGAGAGAGAGAGAGAGAGAGAGAGAGAGAGAGAGAGAAGAGGCAGAGAGACAGGGAGAGAGCGAGTGCTAGAGAGAGACAGGGAGAGAGAGAGAGAGAGAGAGAGAGAGAGAGAGAGAGAGAGAGAGAGAGAGAGAGAGAGAGAGAGAGAGAGCGAGAGAGAGAGAGCGAGAGAAAGAAGAGGCAGAGAGAGACTGATTTAAAAACCCTTCATACAGGCCTCTTCCTTTTGTTGTGCTCCTCTAATATCTGTCGTATTTCCAGGATAGCCTCCTGTTGAAAAGCAGTTCCCAGTGCTCTGAAGCCGAAACACAACACACATCAATCAACATCAGCAGAGCAGTCAGGAAGAGGCAGTATGAAAGCATCACTGAGGGTGGGTTACCTGTGTGTGTCTGCTGTTGAGTACATTTCATCTGACACCAGGGACCATGCACTGTACGTGGAACTTCAATAAAACAAAAGCACTTTATTTCTTCATATCATTTAGTGTAGTAAACTTAGACAGGAAAGAACAGTGTTCTAGTACATATCGAACAAAAAAATATATGGTTTTAGACTTCAAAAGTATTTGAAAAATATTTAAAACAGACAAACTTTCAAACTTTTTTCCAAACATTATTTGAGGAGGCTACTGACTTGCTGGACATCCCTTTGGAGACTTTGAGGAGTTTCCCTGCAAGTTTTTGAAGGCCTTTCGCATAGTTGAGCTCAAGTTCAGCCCTGCAGTGGTCAAAGGTAAAGTGCTTTAGTCACACAAAAGGTAAAAGAATAACTTGACTGATCATTAAAATTCAGGCGGTTCATGCAGCTGCAGTTGTACACCTGAATCACTTTTCATTTGGCAAGAATGTAAAGAGTATGTTCAACTGAACAGTTTGGTGCTGTCATTTATGTGAGCAGAACACTAACATTGGGTCACAGTAAGGAGGCAGGGCACTTAAGATGTTGAATTGTTTTGAAAAACCACAACATTGAGTGAAAGTTACCTTTGTTGAAATACACCCATGAGTTCCTTACAGAAATTCTCCCCATTCTTGGAAAACCTCTTCAGATCTTGGTACAACAGATTATACTGCAGTAAAATACATTGAAGAAGTCATTGAAGTCATCAAGTACATTGAAGTTGTTGTCAATCTGTCAAGCCATCTAAGGGTCTTGGCGAATACTGACAATCTAATTCACCAAAACACACATTGATGCTTTCCAGATATTTCCTGACGAAAACTAGAAGGCAATTGTACATGTCTATGTTTTATCATTTGTGGAACCTAAAAGAGAATAGTACCAAATAACTCACAGTGCAGGCGCTCACAGGGTCCTTCATCTTGGCGCTCGCCTGCTTTATTGACTTTGCACTTTGACCACTCTATTACCAAAGTCATTCATGCGGAAATCACCTGCGCTCACTTTGTGACGTGCTGTGAGGAGAATTCCACTGGAGGATTCAAAATGTCTGTTCCAGCTCTGCACTGTGATTGGTGACATGGCAACATGCATACAATGACAGAAGTTGTTCATGTTGTCATCCATTACGTGACTCAAGTGGTTCCTTTGTACATTGTATTTCATCTTTCATCTTCCAGCTTCCTTACATGACCTTCTCCTATTTCTGCAGATCATTTCTACTTTGAGTCTACATCCTCAAAAGAAACGAATGTCCACATGTTCTATAGCATGCAAGGTGATTCATGTCCAGTACAGACCCCCCTTCCTGGGGGGATTTGTACATTTCTCACTACAAATGTGTTATTGGTGATTCTGTGCTACCCCAAGAGTCTGCTTGATTAAATTAATCACACCGACAAACATACTTTCTAACTTGCAATCTTTAATATCTTCATGGGTTTTATTTGAATCATTTAAACACCATTGTGTCTGCCTCTAAAGAGGACCACGACACTTCATGAAACTTGTACCAGAAATGTATAATACTTAACAAAATTCCTGAATTTGAATTAATTGTTATCCCACACACACAATACTGTGACTGATAGGTCATTTACAGTTTATGAGTGGACCATGTGTTTGCATTGTCCATATTAATGTATTCCGTATTACACCTTTCTATTCATCTGTGAGTGAAACTAATCTGACCAATGATATGGCATTGAACGGGCGAGGTGCACTATGAAAATCGAAACCAGTTCTTCAGCACTTTGCCAAGACTTGTACCGTGTGTGTCTGAAGTAGATGTAATGCTGAACTTAAAAGAAAAAAAAACAGGTGGATTGTTTAAGATTGGATGAAGAACACTGACATGCCGATAAGACATCTTTTTTTTTTTTTTTTACCACAATCTTGAAAAGATATCTATAAAAAGAATAAATAACATAAAAAGACACCAACATACAAAGTGACCACCTAGGTATGCCAGACTACGTGTAAATAGCATGCTTATACCATGAAAGTGGAACGCTTTCATTCATTGGCTAAACAGAGTAGGCAGAACAGACAGGGCTGCTTTGATATTCCACTGAGTGCAGTTTGATGCAAATATAGATGATGATCATAAAATGGTAGAGAGGGAACAGGTAAATAACCAAACTGATGACAGGACTGCCTTCAAATATTATATTAAGAACTTCCAGTACCAGACAAGCAACATTGTTCAAGTCTCTCCCCCTGTTACACGCACGCATGCACACACACACACGCACACACACACACACAGATCTATGAATGGATGTCTGCAGCTTGGTGCCAGTGATGCTGTAGTGTCCCGTGGGGGTGGTCAGTGTTCGTCTGGACAGGGCCCTCCTGTCAGGTAGCCGTTGGTCCCGTGGACTCTGCTGCTCGTCCCATTGGTGCTGCTGCTGCTGTGGGGCTTCCGATTGGCCGGGGGCGTGTCGTCCTCGTCCGAGCTCGACTCGATGTCGCTGCGGTCGTCCTTGGACACCTGTGTGGGGGGGAGAGTAAGGCATGTTAGACTACAGAGACAGAGCACCTGCTGTGGTGTAGGGTCCAAAACACAGAGGAGGGGGAGGGGAGGAGGGGGGGGACTGCTTTCAGGTCTCTAAGCCCACACTCTAGATGGACGTCACATCATAACGCATGAACACACAGTCCAGCAGGTGAAAGTCCACACTACAGGAGAGATTAAACAACAGGGGACCCTAAAGCAACCGCAAGTAAACGCATTATTAAAAAATCACGTTGCTGGATGACAAGCTGGATGCGTCATGCGGTCGGCCCGTGTCGTCTACTCACATGTAAAGGGGTCCACTTCCCTGCCTGCCAGGGCAGCACCGAGAGCAGAGAGATCACAAGTCAGGGAGAGAACAGCAGAAACAGCTCTCTGGAGCTACTGTACAGTCAATCAAATAAGACTCATAACACCAGTCAGACAAAACATCCCATAGGCAGCTCCCAGGGGCAGCTACGGCTAACCCCATGCTTCAAAACGACAGGTCGTCCTGACTGGGTGATAATAACCCCATTCCCGATTCGCCTCCACCAGAACATCTCTCCAGGACGTTGAGGGAGGGGCGTGCGTCGGCTCACCTTCCGCCTGGAGATGGCTCTCCAGGCCGTCTTCACGATGAGGTAGGCCCAGAGGCTGTGGAGCAGCTGCAGGAGGGTGAGCAGCAGGTTGAACACCCACCAGGACGGGTACGGCCCCACGATCTCCCAGCTCTCAAACAAGGTCGTGTTTAAAATCCTGACAGGGACAAGGGAGGCGAGGGTGAGAGAGAGGGGTGAGAGAGAGAGAGGGGGGAGAGAGAGAGAGGGGGGTGAGAGAGAGAGAGGGGGGAGAGAGAGAGAGGGGTGAGAGAGAGAGAGGGGTGAGAGAGAGGGGGTGAGAGAGAGAGAGGGGGAGAGAGAGAGAGGGGTGAGAGAGAGAGAGGGGGGAGAGAGAGAAAGGGGTGAGAGAGAGAGAGGGGGGAGAGAGAGAAAGGGGTGAGAGAGAGAGAGGGGGGAGAGAGAGAGAGAGGGGTGAGAGAGAGGGGGTGAGAGAGGCAGAAGGTGACACGCAGAGAGGCAGACAGGGAGAAACAGAAAGTCACAGAGAGAGACAGAAAGAGAGACAAATGACAGAGAGATATAGAGAACAAGAAAAACAGAGAGGGGACAACAGACAGACAGTCAACTTATTACCTTGTTGAGGTATAAAGCAAAATGCCACATGGAGACACAATGTAATATGGATGACATATGGTACAGTCCTCCTTCAGTAAATTACAGCCATGGAAGAGGTGTTACTGGACCAGTAATTGCAAATGGTAGACTGTGTGAATCTTCCTGCTGCTACTGTGCCGAAGCCATGGCAACCGCTCTCACAAGTACAGTAATGGCAACTTTCTGGCTGCTGCAGGGCTGGTTGCAGGGCTGGTTACCAGGACAGAGGTGTACTGTACAACCCACAGAGTAAGAGAAAGCAAGAGAGCTCACGTCTTGAAATAGATTTCCCTTCACTGTGAAGGATTTGCCTCGTCTTGAAACGTAGGGTTTCAAGACAGCTCGGTCATACAACCGGTAGAGGTCTTGTCACAACACTGATGGTCATTTGTCATTTTGTCCTGGATGTGACTCTGTACCACACGGTGAGGTCACCTCCAGAGAAACATGTCTGCTTTCATTAAACTGGAGTGTTTTCTATGGTCACGACTGTCCATACAGCAAGTGCCTTATTAAAAACACTAAATCAGGTCTCCTTTCACTTTTTCCAGGGACTGTGACAGTGCTGTGAGTGTGCAGGGGAGGGACTGTGACAGTGCTGTGCGTGTGCAGGGGAGGGACTGTGACAGTGCTGTGAGTGTGCAGGGGAGGGACTGTGACAGTGCTGTGCGTGTGACGAGGGGAGGGACTGTGACAGTACTGTGCGTGTGCAGGGGAGGGACTGTGACAGTGCTGTGCGTGTGACGAGGGGAGGGACTGTGACAGTGCTGTGAGTGTGCAGGGGAGGGACTGTGACAGTGCTGTGCGTGTGACGAGGGGAGGGACTGTGACAGTGCTGTGAGTGTGCAGGGGAGGGACTGTGACAGTGCTGTGCGTGTGACGAGGGGAGGGACTGTGACAGTGCTGTGCGTGTGACGAGGGGAGGGACTGTGACAGTGCTGTGCGTGTGACGAGGGGAGGGACTGTGACAGTGCTGTGCGTGTGACGAGGGGAGGGACTGTGACAGTGCTGTGCGTGTGACGAGGGGAGGGACTGTGACAGTGCTGTGCGTGTGCAGGGGAGGGACTGTGACAGTGCTGTGAGTGTGACGAGGGGAGGGACTGTGACAGTGCTGTGCGTGTGACGAGGGGAGGGACTGTGACAGTGCTGTGCGTGTGCAGGGGAGGGACTGTGACAGTGCTGTGCGTGTGACGAGGGGAGGGACTGTGACAGTGCTGTGCGTGTGCAGGGGAGGGACTGTGACAGTGCTGTGCGTGTGACGAGGGGAGGGACTGTGACAGTGCTGTGCGTGTGCAGGGGAGGGACTGTGACAGTGCTGTGCGTGTGACGAGGGGAGGGACTGTGACAGTGCTGTGCGTGTGACGAGGGGAGGGACTGTGACAGTGCTGTGCGTGTGACGAGGGGAGGGACTGTGACAGTGCTGTGAGTGTGCAGGGGAGGGACTGTGACAGTGCTGTGCGTGTGACGAGGGGAGGGACTGTGACAGTGCTGTGCGTGTGCAGGGGAGGGACTGTGACAGTGCTGTGCGTGTGACGAGGGGAGGGACTGTGACAGTGCTGTGCGTGTGCAGGGGAGGGACTGTGACAGTGCTGTGCGTGTGACGAGGGGAGGGACTGTGACAGTGCTGTGAGTGTGCAGGGGAGGGACTGTGACAGTGCTGTGAGTGTGACGAGGGGAGGGACTGTGACAGTGCTGTGCGTGTGACGAGGGGAGGGACTGTGACAGTGCTGTGCGTGTGCAGGGGAGGGACTGTGACAGTGCTGTGCGTGTGACGAGGGGAGGGACTGTGACAGTGCTGTGCGTGTGCAGGGGAGGGACTGTGACAGTGCTGTGCGTGTGACGAGGGGAGGGACTGTGACAGTGCTGTGCGTGTGCAGGGGAGGGACTGTGACAGTGCTGTGCGTGTGACGAGGGGAGGGACTGTGACAGTGCTGTGCGTGTGACGAGGGGAGGGACTGTGACAGTGCTGTGCGTGTGACGAGGGGAGGGACTGTGACAGTGCTGTGCGTGTGACGAGGGGAGGGACTGTGACAGTGCTGTGAGTGTGCAGGGGAGGGACTGTGACAGTGCTGTGCGTGTGACGAGGGGAGGGACTGTGACAGTGCTGTGCGTGTGCAGGGGAGTGACTGTGACAGTGCTGTGCGTGTGACGAGGGGAGGGACTGTGACAGTGCTGTGAGTGTGACGAGGGGAGGGACTGTGACAGTGCTGTGCGTGTGACGAGGGGAGGGACTGTGACAGTGCTGTGAGTGTGCAGGGGAGGGACTGTGACAGTGCTGTGCGTGTGCAGGGGAGGGACTGTGACAGTGCTGTGAGTGTGACGAGGGGAGGGACTGTGACAGTGCTGTGCGTGTGACGAGGGGAGGGACTGTGACAGTGCTGTGCGTGTGCAGGGGAGGGACTGTGACAGTGCTGTGAGTGTGACGAGGGGAGGGACTGTGACAGTGCTGTGCGTGTGACGAGGGGAGGGACTGTGACAGTGCTGTGCGTGTGCAGGGGAGGGACTGTGACAGTGCTGTGCGTGTGACGAGGGGAGGGACTGTGACAGTGCTGTGCGTGTGCAGGGGAGGGACTGTGACAGTGCTGTGCGTGTGACGAGGGGAGGGACTGTGACAGTGCTGTGCGTGTGCAGGGGAGGGACTGTGACAGTGCTGTGCGTGTGACGAGGGGAGGGACTGTGACAGTGCTGTGAGTGTGCAGGGGAGGGACTGTGACAGTGCTGTGCGTGTGACGAGGGGAGGGACTGTGACAGTGCTGTGCGTGTGCAGGGGAGGGACTGTGACAGTGCTGTGCGTGTGCAGGGGAGGGACTGTGACAGTGCTGTGCGTGTGACGAGGGGAGGGACTGTGACAGTGCTGTGCGTGTGACGAGGGGAGGGACTGTGACAGTGCTGTGCGTGTGACGAGGGGAGGGACTGTGACAGTGCTGTGAGTGTGACGAGGGGAGGGACTGTGACAGTGCTGTGCGTGTGCAGGGGAGGGACTGTGACAGTGCTGTGCGTGTGACGAGGGGAGGGACTGTGACAGTGCTGTGCGTGTGACGAGGGGAGGGACTGTGACAGTGCTGTGCGTGTGACGAGGGGAGGGACTGTGACAGTGCTGTGCGTGTGCAGGGGAGGGACTGTGACAGTGCTGTGCGTGTGACGAGGGGAGGGACTGTGACAGTGCTGTGCGTGTACAGGGGAGGGACTGTGACAGTGCTGTGCGTGTGACGAGGGGAGGGACTGTGACAGTGCTGTGCGTGTGACGAGGGGAGGGACTGTGACAGTGCTGTGCGTGTGACGAGGGGAGGGACTGTGACAGTGCTGTGAGTGTGCAGGGGAGGGACTGTGACAGTGCTGTGCGTGTGACGAGGGGAGGGACTGTGACAGTGCTGTGCGTGTGCAGGGGAGGGACTGTGACAGTGCTGTGCGTGTGACGAGGGGAGGGACTGTGACAGTGCTGTGCGTGTGCAGGGGAGGGACTGTGACAGTGCTGTGCGTGTGACGAGGGGAGGGACTGTGACAGTGCTGTGCGTGTGACGAGGGGAGGGACTGTGACAGTGCTGTGAGTGTGCAGGGGAGGGACTGTGACAGTGCTGTGAGTGTGACGAGGGGAGGGACTGTGACAGTGCTGTGCGTGTGCAGGGGAGGGACTGTGACAGTGCTGTGAGTGTGACGAGGGGAGGGACTGTGACAGTGCTGTGCGTGTGCAGGGGAGGGACTGTGACAGTGCTGTGCGTGTGCAGGGGAGGGACTGTGACAGTGCTGTGCGTGTGACGAGGGGAGGGACTGTGACAGTGCTGTGCGTGTGACGAGGGGAGGGACTGTGACAGTGCTGTGCGTGTGCAGGGACTGTGACAGTGCTGTGCGTGTGACGAGGGGAGGGACTGTGACAGTGCTGTGCGTGTGCAGGGGAGGGACTGTGACAGTGCTGTGCGTGTGCAGGGGAGGGACTGTGACAGTGCTGTGAGTGTGCAGGGGAGGGACTGTGACAGTGCTGTGCGTGTGACGAGGGGAGGGAGAAGGACGGCCGTCAGGCTCAAGGACTGCAGCTGATTTACTATTCACTCACATCAAAGCAGGCCTGGCAAATATATTCCATTACAATTGATATGCATCAATCTGACTAATTACCTAGCGTGATATCAGAGAAAAAGAAACAATGAGATTTTATCCGTGTTGCAAATGTCTGACCAGTGTCGGCCACTGAGGCCCAGGCCCCTCAAACCCCACGCTCTCTAGATACACTTCAGAGTCCTTTCATACATTTTAATGATGTCTCAATGTCCAATCAAGCGACCGGTTTAAAAGATTAGGGATAATGCCAATAATGATTTGCCGTCATCCCATTTGCTATCCACTTTCATGTCGGAGGATATCCATAATGTGGCCGTATCCATAGTAACTATTACCAAGCAACAACATTCACCAGGACTTGTATGAAGCCCAACCTTCACAAGAAAAGGAAAAACGTTTGTGGCATCTGAAAGAGCCTCACATGTAAACGCAAATAGAAAGTTGAATTGTCTGCACACCGCAGTGACCCGTCCCTGGCGGCACAAGTGCGGCAGACAGATTCATTCAAACAGGCTCATGGTCAGAATGAGAGTCCTGTCCTCTCGGGGGGTGCTCTCACCACACAGGATAGACACCCAGTCTGGAGCTGATGAAGAGAATGGCGAACATGGCAAACAGCAGGTTGCAGAGCGTTTGGCACTTGGCGTAGTTGGCCATCTTGGCTGCCTGCGAAACACAAACCGCACACATCCTCCGTGAGGAACGGCTTCACGGCACCAACAAAGAAGAGGAGAAGGAACGCGGCGGGAAAACGACAGGAAGTGCTCGGAGCCCCGCCCCCCCCGGCTCACCTCCATCAGCACGTCGGCGGCATCGTGGACGCACATGACCAGCGTGCCCACGCGCGCCATGTTGTTCACGTAGGAGAAGGTGATGAGGGAGATGGTCGCCAGGTGGTGAAGGAACATGATCAAGAAATCCTGGAGAGAGAGGGCGGGGGGCGCACAGTTGTCATAGTAATATCACCATTTGCACAGAGAGAGAGAGAGACAGAGAGATGCAGGTTGTTTCTCTGATCTGGGTCACAGCGAAGGGGATGTACAGGGAAGCAGGATGGGGTTCCTGAGAGCCTTGCACCGTTACAGGGGCATCCTCAGTCTACATACTACAGCCTTGTGACAAGCAGATTTCTGTCATGTCATCATGCAGATGGCTTGGAAGGAGTTTTCCAAACAATCATTGGTGACGAGACCCAGCTTTTTCCGTATCGTAGATGCGAATATACTGTACATGCCACGACAAGCTGTATGTTGCCTCTGGATACAGACTTCAAATACTCAACTTAAATATGTGATTGCTAGGGCGGATTGACAGTAACTAAATGTGTCACTGAGATCTAGGTGCAAGAGAATCTTGTTACTGCAAACTACATTAGAGAACGACACTAGAGGAGTCTACGCTACACTTACAAGTTTGGATGGGGGGGGGGGGGGGGTGTTAGTCTTGTGAAAGGGAAAGCTTTGCCTGTGGATGGGTGACATGATGAAGCCGGGGGGGAGGGCAGGCGAGGAAGAGGATAGAGCAGCGTACAGATGGAAGGCAGGGCTACAGAGTGCAGGGAACATACTGGAACTGTCAGGGGGTGCAGAGAGCCTCCTCAATGTGGTGACGTGCATGAGAACACTGAAAGGAGAAACAAAAAACAGACAACAGACAACATGCCAACAGTCAACACGGAAGATGAGAGGGCGGAGCCGTCGACAGCACAGCATCGTGGGATAGCTGTGAGGTGTGCCATGGTGTGGACAGGACGGGGTGAAGAGAGGACGAAGAGCAGCAACCGTGTGGGCAGCATGCAAATCCATTTGTTTTTATGGAACCACAACCAGGAAGTGAAATATGAAAAGGTTTATATAAATGATGTCATGGGTGAAATGGGTGGTCCACAGACAGACAGTAATGCATGTGAAAATAATCATTTCTCTTTGTGCGCCTTTTTGATGAGCGTTAACTCCCCCGTATCTGACATCCGATACACAGAGACGATGTGTGTGTCTTTGCTCGTCACTGGGCGACAAACATCTGCATAATATAATATGAGAGCGAATTTTACAGTCTCCTTCATTGTGGATGTGAGTGTCAATCCACAGATTATTTGCTTTCAGTCAGAGGATTAAGCTGGACTGGGTCAGAGAACTAGGCCTCCTGTGGACCAGCTGTCTGTGTGACTCTCAGTTAGTTTGCAGGACTCTGAGTCCACATGCTGTGGAGAGGGAAAACAGATTAGAGAAGTAAGAATAAACGGAAAAAAATATCTCGGTCAATATTCCTTTTGTAACTGTGACTGGGTGCTTATATTGCAGGTTCTATAAATAGTAATGTAACTAAAACAATAACCCTGGTGGGGAATGTACCGATGGTTGGATTCTAGCAGCCAAAGGCCAAAACGAGACTTCATCCAAAACAAAGAGGAAAAAAACCTTTGAGAATGTTTTTCAGTAGATTCCACTTATAAAAATATGAGGACACACACACACTCTCTCATGGGAAATTACTAAATAATAATAATACTTTTCAAAGCCATGGAGCAGACAATGGTTTGGGGGTTGAAAGTGCAGCCAGACGATACTGAGCACTCCCGGTGAGAGTACGGGGGGGGGGGGGGGGGGAGTTTGACTGAGCGAAAGCAAATGAACAAAACAGACTGAAAATCAATGATTATTATTGAAGTGAATGAATGCCTGTTGAAGTGAATGCCTGTTGAAGTGAATGCCTGTTGAAGTGAATGCCTGTTGAAGTGAATGCCTGTTGAATGCCTGTTGCTTTTTGTAAAAGCTTGACAAAACAGATTGGAACAATGTCTGCGATGACCTGATTTAACATCTGAGCCGGCTGGTCTCCTACCTTCCTCTTGAAGTCCGTAAACTGGGAGAAGAGCAGAGACAGGTAGAAGGACAGCTCCAGTATATAGTAGTAGTGGACGTCCACAGACAGCGGCTGGAGGAAAACACAGAACCACAGAGTGCAAAAACAAAAAAATCTACTGTTGCTCAAGTGGTTTAGTC
This sequence comes from Osmerus eperlanus, assembly GCF_963692335.1. Classification (NCBI taxonomy): domain Eukaryota; kingdom Metazoa; phylum Chordata; class Actinopteri; order Osmeriformes; family Osmeridae; genus Osmerus; species Osmerus eperlanus. The sequence continues at coordinate 22,511,399 of NC_085020.1, forward strand.
AGTATTCGGTTTTGATCCAAATGACCACAAAGTGGTCCTTCTGCCAAATGACCACAAAGTGGTCCTTCTGGGAATACCCTCTCGACTTGCATCTACAGCGAACACGGAGGACCTGTGCTGTTATGACTGTAGCCTCACCTGGTAAGGGTAGTTGTACCAGCACTCTCTGGTGTTCCACAGCCACGGTGTCTGAGGACACAAACACACATTAAAGAGAAAGCTGAAACATCGTCTTGGAAACTCAAAACACTCAAAACTGACATTAGCCACGTAGGGCTGTGTTGGTAGAGCTCTGAGTAATCGAACTCCTTTTTCACACAACACTCAGACATTTGTTCATTTGCACCTTGATGACCATTATGCTAAACAGGGGGGGGGGAGGGGAGTCAGAGAGACCGTCTTCACACCTTGGAGGACACACCATGAGGAGTCGTCTCAACAGTGAAGAGGAACGTGAAACGATAGACTCTGGAATCATCGTTAAAAGCAAAATTTCTGTCAATACCGGTTAACAGCTTTTTAACTCCATGTTGGGTAATAAACGGGTTTATTCTTTTACAGAACACATTTTGTGGTAACGTTTTGTGTCACATTTTGTGGTAACGTTTTTAGTATTGGAGTCAGGTGGCTGAGCGGTTAGGGAATCGGGCTAGTAATCTGAAGGTTGCCAGTTCGATTTCCGGCCGTGCCAAAATGATGTTGTGTCCTTGGGCAAGGCACTTCACCCTACTTGCTTCAGGGGGAATGTCCCTGTACTTACTGCAAGTCGCTCTGGATAAGAGCGTCTGCTAAATGACTAAATGTAAATGTAGTATTGTATTATTTACACAGGTTTTACACCGTTGTGCGCGTAGCAGGTAATATTCCTTTTACATATTCCTTTGTTTTACAAAAGCGTCACATTTTGGTCTCCTGCAACCACTGAGTGAAATCCGGTGATTGTTTGAATTGGTTTCAGACTTCCTCGTTGTTGAGTTCCCCCAATTTGGTTAAGATCTGTGGGTTCTGTGTTTCAGACAGGCTCCCTGGAACTTTGAAACTTCACTCCCGTGCCATGATTGCCTTTGTTAACTTATTTTCTGAAGGAATGCTTCTGTATGGATTTGTTTTATTAATCCTGCGTATTGATTCTCTTAGCATTTATAAATTAAAATACATTTTCAATTTAAAGTTACTGGTCCTCCTTGTACATATCTTTCCACACACGGAGGGAACACGACACTGAGCTAGCATCGATGAGCTATTAACTGTTCATAAATACATGCTTGTTACTGCAAGGACAAGAGTCACTATAGTAGGGCTTCCCATGCACGTCACTGTGACCACTGACTGTTTAGCTCTCAAGGTTATAGGTAACGGTACATGCACATTTCAAAAGTTGAATTCATATATTAACAAGGTTATTCCTTGCAGTCATAAACAGTCCTACAATCAGGGACAAGAAAACCCGCCCTAACAACTGCTTTTCTCTCTTGGACCAATCAAAGATTAGGTACCAAGAGAAACACTGAATGAAAGTAGCTCAACGCACCCTCGGCTGATATCAGTGCACTGTTGTGCTGTTCCCAAAAGAATATTTACATAACTTACATCATAAAGTGAAATCAATCTCTGGTGCTGAACACTGCCTCTTTACCTGATGGCTGTTTGTTTGAGGGGCCAACGGAAAACTGAAGCGGCTCGCTTGGCTGCACTGAGAACATTTGCTTGGAATTTTATGTCAGGGTACTCAATGCATTCAGTGTATAATAATAATAATAAAAGTAAATAAAGAGTTCTCAATTTATGATTTTTCACAAGGAAGCTGAACACATCGATAAAGGTCCTGGTTGTAAATACCGAAGACGACCTACATTAAATCATACAACTAAAGGAACATTCACCCATAACCAACCCAATTATCTGCAAGGACCCAAGGAGGTCATATAAAATACGATACTGGAAGTTTCCCTTTAGGAAAATGTCTCGTGGAGGAAACCTGCAACTTAGGTAGGCCTGTTGAGTCTGCACACCCAGCACTGTGTTCCTGACCTGCAGCACAGCACACCCAGCGCTGTGTTCCTGACCAGCAGCACACCCAGCACTGTGCTCCTGACCAGCGCTGTGTTCCTGACCAGCTACACACCCAGCACTGTGCTCCTGACCAGCGCTGTGTTCCTGACCAGCTACACACCCAGCTCTGTGTTCCTGACCAGCTACACACCCAGCGCTGTGTTCCTTACCAGCGCTGTGTTCCTGACCAGCTACACACCCAGCGCTGTGTTCCTGACCAGCGCTGTGTTCCTGACCAGCTACACACCCAGCACTGTGCTCCTGACCAGCTACACACCCAGCGCTGTGTTCCTGACCAGCGCTGTGTTCCTGACCAGCTACACACCCAGCGCTGTGTTCCTGACCAGCGCTGTGCTCCTGACCAGCTACACACCCAGCGCTGTGTTCCTGACCAGCGCTGTGTTCCTGACCAGCTACACACCCAGCGCTGTGTTCCTGACCAGCTACACACCCAGCGCTGTGTTCCTGACCAGCGCTGTGTTCCTGACCAGCTGCACACCCAGCGCTGTGTTCCTGACCAGCGCTGTGTTCCTGACCAGCTACACACCCAGCGCTGTGTTCCTGACCAGCTACACACCCAGCACTGTGCTCCTGACCAGCGCTGTGTTCCTGACCAGCTACACACCCAGCACTGTGCTCCTGACCAGCTACACACCCAGCGCTGTGTTCCTGACCAGCACTGTGTTCCTGACCAGCTACACACCCAGCGCTGTGTTCCTGACCAGCACTGTGTTCCTGACCAGCTACACACCCAGCACTGTGTTCCTGACCAGCGCTGTGTTCCTGACCAGCTACACACCCAGCGCTGTGTTCCTGACCAGCACTGTGTTCCTGACCAGCTACACACCCAGCGCTGTGTTCCTGACCAGCGCTGTGTTCCTGACCAGCTACACACCCAGCGCTGTGTTCCTGACCAGCGCTGTGTTCCTGACCAGCTACACACCCAGCGCTGTGTTCCTAACCAGCTACACACCCAGCGCTGTGTTCCTGACCAGCTACACACCCAGCGCTGTGTTCCTGACCAGCTGCACACCCAGCGCTGTGTTCCTGACCAGCGCTGTGTTCCTGACCAGCTACACACCCAGCGCTGTGTTCCTGACCAGCGCTGTGTTCCTGACCAGCTACACACCCAGCGCTGTGTTCCTGACCAGCGCTGTGTTCCTGACCAGCTACACACCCAGCGCTGTGTTCCTGACCAGCGCTGTGTTCCTGACCAGCTACACACCCAGCGCTGTGTTCCTGACCAGCGCTGTGTTCCTGACCAGCTGCACACCCAGCGCTGTGTTCCTGACCAGCGCTGTGTTCCTGACCAGCTACACACCCAGCGCTGTGTTCCTGACCAGCTACACACCCAGCACTGTGCTCCTGACCAGCGCTGTGTTCCTGACCAGCTACACACCCAGCACTGTGCTCCTGACCAGCTACACACCCAGCGCTGTGTTCCTGACCAGCACTGTGTTCCTGACCAGCTACACACCCAGCGCTGTGTTCCTGACCAGCACTGTGTTCCTGACCAGCTACACACCCAGCACTGTGCTCCTGACCAGCGCTGTGTTCCTGACCAGCTACACACCCAGCGCTGTGTTCCTGACCAGCACTGTGTTCCTGACCAGCTACACACCCAGCGCTGTGTTCCTGACCAGCGCTGTGTTCCTGACCAGCTACACACCCAGCGCTGTGTTCCTGACCAGCACTGTGTTCCTGACCAGCTACACACCCAGCGCTGTGTTCCTGACCAGCACTGTGTTCCTGACCAGCTACACACCCAGCGCTGTGTTCCTGACCAGCGCTGTGTTCCTGACCAGCTACACACCCGGCGCTGTGTTCCTGACCAGCGCTGTGTTCCTGACCAGCGCTGTGTTCCTGACCAGCTGCTATTAATAAAGGCCCTGGAGACCTGACCCTGCTGCAAGGAACCGACTCATTTTACAAAGTGCTTCGTCACGCAACTTGTTTCACTGAGAAATTCTGGCGGCTCCCCATCTGCCTCGTCCCCTCCTCGTCCCCTCCTCGTCCCCTCCTCGTGATCAAGATTAGACTGATAAATCCTAGACGGAATGGTTTAAGCATTCAATTACTAGATGCTCTTTCAGACCAAGGCCACACACTGTTACACAGAGTCGGCAACACTGGATGCAGAAACAAAGAACATCAGTGGATAGTAGCGTGATGCTAGCGTGTTCTGAATGGTGCTCCTGTGCAAATACACAAATATCTGCATTATACATACTGTACTGAGAACATGGATCCATTATTTAGCAGCAACCTTTCCTGGTTAAAGTGCTTGAAAAAAGGAACATAATTTGTCAGCTGTTCCTCCTTGCAGTGCAACAATCTCTCTCTCGTTTCACTGACATACATACTGCATGACAACCGCAGTGTGTGATACTGGATATCTGATCATAGATTTGTCTCAATTCAAAACAAAAAGATAACTTACCTTTTTAAGAAAACGAACTCCATAGGTAAATATGTACAGGTAAAACGAAAACCTCCACCTATAATGAATGACAAACACAGAATACCAGTTAGGAAGATAGTTTTGTGGCCCAATGTATTCTCTGTAGACATCCAGGAAATGTCTGAAACGAGAAGAGATGATTCAAAATAAAGGAGTGTTCTACCCTGGTCCTCAGGGCCCAGTGTCCTGTACTAGAAGTTTCCCTGCTCCAACACACCCGATTCAAATAAATGGGTGTTATCAAGCTCAGCAGAAGCCTGATAGCAACTTGTTCATTTGAGCCAGGTGTGTTGGAGCAGGGAAATGTCTAGAACAATAGAGTGGGCCCTGAGGACCCTGGTAGAAGACCACTACTCAGAACAACCCAAGGGGGAGTAAAAAACAATGCAGGTCATCACAGACATTGTTCCTCCTTATTCTGAGTCAGACAGTCTGTGTTTTCACTCTCGAACTGAAACAGAAAGTACACCGTGGGCACAGCTTTGACTAGTGAAACCAACCACCAGTGACACATACGGTGTCACTGGTGGGGGGAAAGCACATTTCATTCTGGTCTGAAAACCCAACATCGGCCAGTGGAGACTTAAGTCATCTTATCCATATTGTAGGTTCTCCATTTATTTAGTAGATGTTTCCTTTTGAGTTCAGCCCAGAGTCTGAACCTCTGTAGTGTCAGACGGACGCAGGCCCCTCGTGTCCTCAGGGAGACAGCGAGACTCGACAGCGTGGCAGGAACACTCGTATCCCAGCCCTGCCTTCCAGGATGACTCACTGGAGCCTGAATGCCCCTGGCCGACAGCCTGACCGACAGCCTGACCGCTCCACTGGGGAAGGCTCTGAGGCCAAGTAGGCTTGGCAAAGTGTGGTGGATTCTGGGAGATTCTCATGGATGGGTGCAGTTTTCTGGCCAATGGGGCCACTGCGTGAATTAGGAAGTATGAAAATTGAGCCATGAGCCAAATGACGCACACAGTGGTTCTTTGTTCAAATCATCAGACCGGGTCAGTATTTGGGCCAGTTGCCTCTTTCCTGTTTAGTTTTGAAAAAAAGTCAATACTACCAGAAAACATCCAACTCAGAGCTCATCTAGCAATGTTACCCGTCATCACCCTCAAGTAATGTCCAAAATCTTGACACCCACTTCCAGGATATTGGGTGTTTTAGAGGGTCCAATGGGAGTCAAGAATGGGCAGGGGGACAATAAAGTTTGACCAAACAAACTGCTGCACAGCAGAGCAAGTAGTCTCTTGGGGAGATAGATGATGATGCCTTTTCACCTCCTCCTGGAAGGATTCAAACATTGAGACAGCTTTCTATTCGTCCTCAGAATGACCCAACATGTGAAACTTCATCCAGGTCTTGAGAGTTTCTGGCTGTAAGATGGCTCAGGCGCTCATGTAACAGACGTGGTCTTGCAAGCTCCGTCAGAGGTATCGGGCAAATCGTCCCGCACTGGGTTCGAACTTACCACCTCTGGCTTCCCAAGCGCCACCACTACCAACTACGCCAACGAAAAGCTAGCTATTCGTTGATGCGGGTGGCCTGTTACATACCTGAGGAGTGAGTTTCACCGATACACATCGGCTACACTCAGGCGCTCGGGGTGCGGACAGGAAGCCCACACGGTGGAGCTCCTATAAACGGACCCCAACCAAGACGCAGATACGGAGTCTCAACACGCGCAGCATCATGTGACGTGCACGCAGCATGGCCCTTACGTGCGGTGAGAGGACTGGGGCGCTGTGCCCACCGCGCTGTGCCCACCGCGCTGAACGGGGGCAACAGTGAGCTAAATGGACAATGTCTTTTCTATAAGGTAATGTGAAAACCCAAGCTTCATCAAGTTCTTGGTGCTTTACATACACACCATTAAAACACGTGCTCTTCTTCAAACAGAAAAGCCATTTTGTTGTTCCTAATGAACGGGACAGGCGTCAGTCTCAAATCACAAGTACATATTCTCTCAATTGATTAATTGTCCAATGAAGGAAAAATTCATAAATAAATAAAAACATCTACCTAACGATAGGTCAAGACTGTTGCTTGGCAACTGGTAAGTCAAACACTGCAAACGAGTGGTGCTGAAGTGCTGCTGAATCAGGGTTATTTACGTACAATTACTATGACTCACAACCATCCTCTGCACTGAATCTGGCTGATGAGCTGGCACGCTTTTTACCCAACACTGTACTAGTCAGTGTGGGATGTGATACCATTGCATTTTAAACCAACAAATGCTCTTTGAGACAACATGATGCAAATCAATAAACAATGACAGCAATGCTATGTTTAACCACTAGGAAGTTCCAGGTGTACTTCCAATAAATACAAAGGATTGATTTGGAATAGATGGGTCAGTAAAATGGTCTCTTGCAGGTTGGCCAAACGCTTACATAGAATTAACACAAACCAAAGTGCACTTTGTTTTGTCTCAATAGTAACTGGGACTGTTTCTAGTGAAAGCACACCACAGTCTGTTTACGTGTTCTCGTTGCTTCGAGCACAGCTCCATATCAGTTCACCCATCTCCAGGTCAAAGTTTCTTAGAGAATCCTGAATTACCAGAGTTTGAAAAACATGCCAAGGACGTGCAAAACTGTTTGGGGCTCCGCTAAACATCCAAGTCATCTCAAGAACATTGATACCCACTTTTCCATACTTGAATATGTACATTGGAGTACTTAATTCCACTCTTACAACGTTAATACAAGTTCATATCCACGCAAGTCGATATCATAAAACACAAATCTAAACTCTTCCCTTCGAAGCTAAATTGATTATTTTCCAGTTATGTAATTCAAGAAATGACCACCGAGGAGGCTGAGGAATATCTGTTCAGACAAGCAGCGTCGTGGTCGACCAGACAGAGCACAGGGCGCCATGGTCGACAAGACAGAGCACAGGGCTTCATGGTCAACAAGACAGAGCACAGCCAGAGCACAGGCCAGAGCACAGGCCAGAGCACAGGCCTCACAACGAGAACAGTGTCTTGACGGGCCTGGATAAAACTATCTAGAAAAGACTCGCTCTGTACGCTGCAGTATATCTGCCTGCCTCTCCTTGCTAGAATAATGAAATAAATCAAAACAGACTGCAGATTAGCAATCCTAAAGTGTCAGGGACAACAGGATGTTATCAAACCCAAACAGCTGAACAAAAGACCAATTAGAGCAGGATGACTGCTGAAGAGTATGCATAGAGAATGCATTGTAAACAACTGGGACAGCGTAGAGACAATTCCAGAGTCCAATCAATTTACAGTCTGCTAACAGATGCAGGACAGCCCTTTTTTTTTACCGAATTAACATAAATGTAAGTTCACCAAATTGCAAACACTATCCAACAAGAATTTTGAAAGGAAAGCTGCGTCCTATTTTCTGTGAAACTAAAAACGAACCAGCAGGCATTTCCTCTACAAGAGGTCTCCTCTGAGAGCAGTTACCCCAGCAGGGGGAGAGACACTGTCTGCGTTCCCTCTACTACTGGGGCCAGACATGAGCCCGACCTGACAGGTGAACCCACTAGCTGGCCAGCAGCATCACTCTGCCCACAGATGAAGAGAGTGCTGGGGCCAAGCAGACATTATTTCCTGAACTGGAGCACTGCGGGTGCAGGCAGAAACAACACTGGCTCACGACACCCCTCCATGTAAGAGTGGGATTAGTTCAGAGTTGAATCGTGTCTGTCACTGTCAGATGGTAGTAAAGGTTGATGCAAGGTATCCTACATCACAACCCCCACTCTACAAAAAGATCATTGTGATTTTGGACCAGTGTTTCCCCTAGGTTTACAGCTTTGGGGGGGGGGCGATGGCGACCATGTAGAGACAGAAATTACATGCCGTTGTGTAAATAAGATAGATAACATAAGGCCATTTAGTTTGTTTAATAAAAGAGCAAGCTATAGACCTGTTTTATAGGAAAGGCAACCTCAAATGACTTATTTTGTGATCGGACGCCATATATATAAAAAAATAAAAATAAACCAGTTAATAAAAAAAAATATATATATATATATTTTTATTTTTATTAACTTGACCTTCCAGGGGGGGGGGGTGAGGGGTGCCGTTGGGGGGGCGGGGCGCCCCCCTAATATAATGGTAGGGGAAACACTGATTGGATGTTGATGTTTGGTTATACTGATCTGTGGAAAACCTCTGAACCCCTTGTGACATTACTTGTAAAAAGGGCAAACATGCAAATAAATAAAATAAATAAAATAAAATAAAAATGGGATTTTATGAGGAGCATGTTTGGTGTAGTGGTGTTGTGGACGGTTCTTACATGCTCTCGCAGAAGCGAGCCAGGGTGCTGGGCTTCTCCTGGTTGCGGCGCTGCCTAAACCAGCGCTGGATAGTGCGGACGTCCCAATCCAGCTGTTTGGACAGGCCCTCCAACCTCTTCTCATCTGGGTGCTGGGAGACAACAGCAGATCTAACTAGCAACAGAGCAACTTCTGGTGTTGGATGTGGTGCAATGACCAAGTCAAGAGGCGAAACAGTCCCATTTTCAGACCCGCAGAAAAAAAGCTCATGTGGATTCTCAATCTGTGATGTTTTTATGGATGTTGATATGAAGATATGTTTCCTGAGACTACTGAGAAGTAGAGGGCTCTTCTGTGTAGTCACAGTATGTAGTTGGTCATCATGTATGAGAAGGGAGTCAGATGGCTGAGTGGTGAGGGAGTTGGGCTAGTAATCTGAAGGTTGCCAGTTCGATTCCCAGCCGTGCCAAATGACGTTGTGTCCTTGGGCAAGGCACTTCACCCTACTTGCTTCGGGGGGTATGTCCCTGTACTTACTGTAAGTCACTCTGGATAAGAGCGTCTGCTAAATGACTAAATGTAAAATGTATGTGAATAGAAAAGTTTTTACATTTCCCTCAGCTCAAAATGACAATGTACCAGAAAGCCAGTTGGGCACTTCTTGCTTTTGATCCAGAAGAAAATCCTTCAGACATGCACTCTGGAAGGGGAAGATGTGAGAACACTGTCCCTTACCTTAGTAATTGCAGTAAAAACCTTCTCCAAGATGGCATTGGGCTGGGCTTTCAGTGGTCCATTGGCTTGTATCTTTAGACCCAAGGCACATGGTCTAGCAATGAACCTGCAAGTGATCACATTGAAGTCATTTTCTAACAGCATATGATTGATACATGGTTTTATGGCAATTGCTGATTCAGTAGGACATAAGCAGTCAGCAATTCACTGGCTGCGTATTAAACTACATTTGCCTACATTAATAAAACCTGCTATTTCCTGTCATACACTGATTGCTAAATATAAGTAGGCCTGTTTGTTTCAGAAATAATACATACAACTATGAGCTCTGCCATTGATGTGGGTTTCACTTTCCAAGAATAGAATAATCAAATGTAAAAAAACAGCAATAAATGGTTTTATTTTGTCTGCCAAAGGCTTATGAAAGCAATGAAATGTACCCAGCAATTATGCCAGTATAAATCTCAAAATGAATACTCTGCAAGTATGTGAATATATGTGTACATTTAGATTGCGTAAGTACAACGCCAGCTTTTGGAAGGCAGTAAATGGAACTAACTGATTCTAGTTCATTCTGCCTAAAATACATATTGCCATTCTTTCCCCAGGTGAGAACTGTGTCTTTGGAACTTCTGAAATTTGTTAAGAAGTTAACACACCATTTCTTTTGACCACGGTAGGCTACAACGTCTCTACAAAACTTCATAAATTACTTAGAGAGATAGACTATTTCAAACGTTATCTAGTTTAGCTTTTCCTATTTTAAGTATATTCCTTATAGTTTCTACCTGCACTTCTATTGTATCAGTAATGAGGAACTGTTTAATTCAACGACCTGCTTTTAACTGATGGTGCGACACAGATCTACTGTAGCCTATGCAAAGATCTGGGTTCAGTAGCATTAGCATAGGTAAGTGGAATAGCACAGCAGGTCACAGGAAAGTGAGAGCTGAATAACACCCACATCACTGTAAATACGCCTCTCTTATGTGGCCATACATTTGCATTGTGTTGATTGATGCATAATAACCGCGACATTCAATGGGCTAACATCTGTCAAATAAAGATGAAAATAGATGTACAGGCCTAGCTACAGTACACGCCAACGTGAACGTGTCAGTCAAAACAGCTTCACAATGCTGTGGTTGAACTATTTCATGAGAGTCTCTGATGGTTTCCAAAAAATGTACCGGCCACTGCGAGGTCAGAGGGAAATTAGGCGAGCATGACTCGAATATGTTCTTCCAGTAACTTGCGGCGTGGGCAGCACGCTGAGAAGGGTAAACAGAGCAAATACTTCTCAAAATAGGCTTCCATTCCTAACGCCTGTCTACGTTGCAAACAAACGTCCACGTTTCAAACAAAATGCTAGAAATTAGATCTAGGCCTGTATATGTCTCAATATCACAAGTCGTGTAGCCTGTCCCATTGTTTAGACATTCATGTGGGGGATGATTACATTTCGCCAACACATTAAGGACTAGTCCTATGTTGACTATACACTGACCCACCAACTACCAACGAAATCTTGTATTATACTCAGACAGGCATGGTCAGTGGACTGTATGTGCATTCTGCAAGTTAATACACCTACCTTTCGAACACCAGCCGTATCATAAAGATGCAGAATGCTAAAGGACACGCCAGATACAGATCCTCGGCTTGTGGGAACGTTGCCTCGTCTGTGTTTTTAAAATCAGCCCACGTTACATTGTGAGGAAGCCAAAATCTTTCGTTCCAAAACCACGCCAAAATACCTGCCATCTCCTTTTAATCCAGAGCCTTTGTCCCCTGTACCAATACCCAGGGTGAATGCTATCAATGGCCTGTTACGCAGCCGCTGCGATATTTCACAGCCGATCTCTGCAGGTTTTGGTCTAGGATAGGATCACTGTAGCCTATGTAAGTATGTAAGCCCGCCCGTCTCTTTTTTCCCCTTTGCTATTTCCAGCGTTGTGAAGTCGTCTCAATCAGATTCTCCGCAAGTGATTGGTGCATTGCAATGTCACACATACAGTCGGCATACAAAAATATAAAGATTTCATGACAAAACTCAGTTGACAAAACGGGTTAGTTGAAATACTGTAATCTGAATAAAAAGCTATTTATGGGATAGATTAATAAAAATAAACTATTTCGTTCATCATGTTGCCGGACTATTACTATGGATCCTGGTGCATTACACTGAACATGACATGCAATATCAGAGCTTAACCAGCCTTTTTCTACTGTAAAGCAATTCTGAGCAGCAGCCTTGGAAATACTTGTTAGAATATGCCACCTACTGGCGGTCACATTTTACGACATGATCCTGCCTATGCCAGCCATAAGAAAATGTATTTATCTGATCAAGATTATAGCCATAATAAAAATAGATTTATTTGATCAAAATTGTAATGTCCATATGGATCAAATAAATCTTGATCAAATAAATACAAATGACATGTAGCTGTCATAGGCAGAATCCTGCCATACATTCGTATTCCTAACCTCCATATAGGCTACTGTATATATGTATAACTATAGCTCTATTGCCAAGGCTACCCAACACTGGTTCTGTAACTTAAACAACATGCATAGGGGAGTGGATGACGTGAGAAGGTTAGAGACTTCCATCTAGTGGAAAAATATGGCATAGCCACTCAAACAGAAATAGTTGCAATTTGCTGCAAATGTCAAATTAAATCATTATGCCACTGTGACTTCGTGAAAGAAAATTGGCATGTGATCCAGTTCAATTTGCTGTATATCTTTATAGGCAGAAAAACATGCAATTGCTGGTCTATTGGAAGTGAAGATTTCATAATTATATTTATGAAATAATGAAATAACGATTAACCCAATATTTACAAAAATCGAGATAATGTTAAACGTTTTTGAAAATATATTTTTATAAAGCTGCCCCATACAAAATTACGATGTCTTTAAAAAAAAGTTTACATATCAATTGTTTCAATGCATAGTAGGCTTTTAGCTTACTTAATAAGTGGATGCAATAAATACAGCACAGCCAATAGCTAATAGCCTACAGCAGCACACGAAAAAAAGGACGAGAATCGCATGTTTATTATGGTACATGTTTAATCGCACGCGGTTGATGAAAACTATGCGGAGAACGTGGAGATGGGAAAGTTCCTCAGAGGATCCGTTATTTTCCGGGTATTTCATCATGGGGCGTAGTGATTCCCTGCAGCGGCAGCTGACACTTCTGTAGTCAGGAGGTGAGGGGAAATTTTACAGTGTGAGGTCGCTAAGTAGCTCGACGGCAGCAGCATCATGGCGGAGCAAGGCGAATCTCCGGCTGCTGTCCAAAATCCGCAACCACTGCTGACAACGAGCTGGCCAATTACCAGGGAGTCTTACGAGTTGCAGGAAGTCATAGGTTAGTACTTTAATATAAACGTAATCTGACGAAATATGTTATATTTTGTGTGGCTCTGCCGACCATCAGTTGTTAATGACGACGAGGGCCTACCGGCGTTTTCATATTCAACAGCGTCCTATGCTTTGCTATGCGGATGTTACTGTAGACTATTATGGTTTTAGTAGAGAGTAGGCTATATTTCATCATAAAAATATCTAACCAATTAGATTATGGTTATTGTTAAATCCTGTAACATGTGGGTGGAAATGACAATTTCGTTTGATGTTATTTTAATGCACTAATGCAGGGGTTTCTTCTATGACGAGCGATGTTTTTTAAGGCACGTGTCCAGTAATAGTCTGAAATCACATAGAGGCAGGCCGCTATGTAACCACAAAACCTCATGATCAACCAAGGATGGGAATTGGAAATCGCAGGTAGGCTAATGTCTCAGTCATGCACGCAATCACAAACCTCCCGCTAAGGGCATGGTATTTTTCGGTAGAGCAGGAGAAGGTATTGAATTGCATGTCATCCTGATGTACACAGAGGAGCCATTGTTACACACAGGACATATAATATTCCATATTTTATCAGATTAGTATAGGCCTACTTTATTTAATTTGCTCGTTATTTTAATTTGGCTTTCATACGTATTCTTATAAGAGGCCTATGCTTATTTTCTCATAGATTTTTTTAAGTATTTGTTTGTGCATTGTGCACAAACAAATGTATTGGGTTGTATTGATATTGACAGACACACCATTTTCTGTTAACTGACTATATTCAAACATGTACATCATAAGAAAATGCAGAACTATGGACACACTTTTGCATGTTTAGGTAAAAAAAGAAAATGTCAGTCATTGTATTGTATTCTAAACTCCAGAGTTCCATCCCACAAAGTTTTGTGTCCGACTATTTGTGTATAAGTTCACAGAAACAGGGTGCTCACTGGTCAGTGTATCCACTCCCACGATCAGCACACACTCCCCTCAGACAACAATGGCTGTCATTCAAGTTCATGAATAAACACATTGATTGTCATGATTTCTCATATTAAAAGGTTATTTTCACCTAAGTAGGGGGTTCGAGTGAGTAAGTAAACACGTTTGCTCATTATGAGAATGGAACTGTAATATAGTGGAGGTCATAACTCATGGAGGACATATAGCTCAGTGGTTAGAGCATTTCACTGCAAATGAAGAGGTCACAGGTTCACATCCCCCCCGTACTGTACGTCACCGTGGATACAAGCGTCTGCTAAAGGAAAACATTATTAACAACTGGAAGATAACATTTGACGTATTTTGAGATACCCTTTGGGTTTGCATGTGGATGAGCTGACAGCTAAAACCATATCAGTCCTGATAAGGTGGGTAGTCAGTCATCTGCTCTGTGTTCATAATCAACTGTTAAGCAGCCAGATCGCCTGGGTTCCGCTCCTTATCTGTCCCCACCCGTTGTCATGGTGTGCACCATGTGTCCCATATCACAGCTCTTTTCTGGAAATAAGGGGTTCCGTTGCTTACCATAGCCTAGTTGCTATCAAACTCACTTTGCTACCACTGTGGTGCGATACACTGTTGGACATGTTTCATGTTTTTGGTGAAAAATACTTTCACCTTGGTTACGTCACTGAATTGACCTGAATGCACGTATGAAGAGCACAGTAACATGTATGAATGACCTGAATGCACACATGAAGAGCACAGTAACATGTATGAATGACCTGAATGCACACATGAAGAGCACAGTAACATGTATGAATGACCTGAATGCACACATGAAGAGCACAGTAACATGTATGTGAGACTGCAGCGTGTGTGTGTTGATACACTATTCTACGTCTTCTCCTGGCTTGTTTTGTAATTGGTGCGTGTGCGTGCGTGCGTGTGCGTGTGTGTGTGTGCAGGCAGCGGGGCCACAGCCGTAGTCCAGGCTGCTCTCTGCAGTCCCAGACAGGAGCGAGTAGCCATCAAGAGGATTAACCTGGAGAAATGCCAGACCAGCATGGATGAGCTGCTGGTGAGAACTACACTCAATACAGCCTCTCTTCTCCCTTTCTGGCCTTTTTCTGCATTTTCTTGTGTGCAAGACGGTTGTTTTATTCTATCAAGTAGTTGTTATTAAATAATATATTATTTTCTATTTATATTATTTGTTTTCTAACAGTAGGTATAGCACAATTCTCAATTAACACATAACAAAATGAAAACGTGAATGACTGACAAGCCAACTTCGTTAATTAAAATGGTTGTCAAAGCTGTTGTTTTTGGATGTTCTGTGAACCTCCTGCTCTTCCAGAAAGAGATCCAGGCGATGAGCCAGTGCCACCACCCTAACGTGGTCACCTACTACACCTCGTTTGTGGTGAAGGATGAACTCTGGCTGGTCATGAAGCTCTTGAGTGGAGGTGAGCTTCTCAGACAGGATAGGAGCAAAAACTGTCTCCGGTGAGAGAAAAAGCACATGTTTATTTAATGTACAAATACATATTAAATTGTGACCTTGGGGTAAGTGTTGTAGGTGATGTAGCAACAATCAATTTCACATATCACACAATCCACACTAGTATTAAAGAGTAATCTCCAAGGAGTCTAGTGTTGATGTTACCAGGATATGAAACCCTGACAGGAACAGGGGATATGGATCAGTGCTAAGGGGCTGATCTGAATGCTGGCATCCTGGGTGTGTTTTTGTTCAGGATCCATGCTGGATATAATTAAGCACACCAGCAAAGAGGAGCACCGAAACGGGGTGTTAGATGAAATCCTAATTGCCACCATCTTAAAAGAGGTTCTGGAAGGGCTGGATTACCTGCACAGAAACGGCCAGATCCACAGGTAAGCAAGATCCACAGGTAATCAAGATCCACAGGTAATCAAGATCCACAGGTAATCAAGATTCACAGGTAATCAGCTGTTAGAACGTGCTGTGTCATCAGCGGCACAAAAGACCAAACATGTCATTATGTGTACTTGCAACTTGCTGCAACTTGCTGGACCATCAATTCAAAGTCATCCTCAAAAGAAATTGTAACACTGTCGTCCACTTTCAGCACAGAAATGGCATTCTTTCAACTTCCTGTTTGTGTCAAGGTCATAGATTTCTAGAATACGAGCAGCCCTTTGGGCAGTGGACTAAATAGCAACTGGGTGAAACATAATTCACACGCATGCAATCAATGCTGCTCCATTTAGATAGTGTGCGTGACCCTGCTGGTTTTGCTGTTTGTCCTCAGGGATGTGAAGGCTGGGAACATCCTGTTAGGAGAGGACGGTTCTGTTCAGATTGCAGGTGTGTGCCTCCAGATTACTCTCAATGTGTCTCTAATATTTGCAAAATAAAGTGATTATTATTATCTGTAATAACCTCTCAAACCTGACATAGTGATATTGGTAAGATACATAAAATGTTATACAATCTTAGATACATCATATTTTTGTTATATTGTTTTAGCATAAAGCTAACTTTTATTTTCGAATATGGGGATTGAAAATAACAACACTGATACCAATATAGCTACCAAACTTCTTTTAATATGCAACAAAACGGTTTTAATGTAATATTTTCAAAGACTTCGGGGTGAGTGCCTTTCTGGCAACCGGAGGA
This sequence comes from Osmerus eperlanus, assembly GCF_963692335.1. NCBI lineage: Eukaryota > Metazoa > Chordata > Actinopteri > Osmeriformes > Osmeridae > Osmerus > Osmerus eperlanus. The sequence goes on from NC_085020.1 coordinate 22,527,889, forward strand.
GACATGACCAGGAACAAAGTTCGCAAGACGTTTGTGGGCACGCCATGTTGGATGGCCCCGGAGGTCATGGAGCAGGTGAGACTACGCTAGGCTGAATGGAGCAGGTGAGACTACGCTAGGCTGAATGGAGCAGGTGAGACTACGCTAGGCTGAATGGAGCAGGTGAGACTACGCTAGGCTGAATGGAGCAGGTGAGACTACGCTAGGCTGAATGGAGCAGGTGAGACTACGCTAGGCTGAATGGAGCAGGTGAGACTAAGCTAGGCTGAATGGAGCAGGTGAGACTAAGCTAGGCTGAATGGAGCAGGTGAGACTAAGCTAGGCTGAATGGAGCAGGTGAGACTACGCTAGGCTGAATGGAGCAGGTGAGACTACGCTAGGCTGAATGGAGCAGGTGAGACTACGCTAGGCTGAATGGAGCAGGTGAGACTACGCTAGGCTGAATGGAGCAGGTGAGACTACGCTAGGCTGAATGGAGCAGGTGAGACTACGCTAGGCTGAATGGAGCAGGTGAGACTACGCTAGGCTGAATGGAGCAGGTGAGACTACGCTAGGCTGAATGGAGCAGGTGAGACTACGCTAGGCTGAATGGAGCTCCCATATGAACTCTTTACATTTACATGTAGTCATTTAGCAGACGCTCTTATCCAGAGCGACTTACAGTAAGTACAGGGACATTCCCCCGAGGCAAGTAGGGTGAAGTGCTTTGCCCAAGGACACAACGTCATTTGGCACGGCTGGGAATCGAACTGGTAACCTTCAGATTACTAGCCCGACTCCCTCACCGCTCAGCCATCTGACTCCCTAGCTCCTCTTTAGCAACATTTGACATGAAGGTTAAATGAACTACCATGTAACGACAGAGCAATAAGTGTGGTAAAAACCATGCTGGAGGTGCATCTCAGTGGGCAAGACTGCGTTCCTCGAAGGTAAAGGCCCTAACACTGGGGCCCGCGTTCAGGCCCGCACATGTGCGCTCTAGTCTCTCCCTCTGATTTCCTGTTTCTCAAACTGTTTCTATAAATAAAGCCGAAAAAGGCTAAACATTTTAATTAAATGGTAAGATTAAGTCAAAAGGGTAACAAGGCACTTTATGAGGGAAGTATGTAAGGGGTAAGTGGATGTGGGAAAGGCGAGTCAGACTTGTTTTACCAAAACAAGATCAATGTTAACATCTGCATATCCCTGGAAAGCCCAACAACCTCCATACTAAGTGTCAGTTACTGTGTTATAACTTGTACCGCCAACGTGATATGAAGCATGACTACATGGAAGTTACTTTGAAACTACAGTGTTGTTTTGGTAGCTATTGCCATGTACCGGTAGTTACATTGTAGTTAATTCAAACTTCATGTCAAGTGTTGACAACTTTAATATGAAAGCCGATCCACCAATACCAACAATGTTCCCAGGTACGAGGCTACGACTTCAAAGCCGACGTTTGGAGTTTTGGCATCACGGCTATCGAGTTGGCCACCGGCTCCGCACCCTACCACCGCTACCCTCCCATGAAAGTGAGTACAGACTTCGCTAGTTATGGAAAGTACACTATACTATAACCACAAGTTGTAGGAGTTAGCATGCTAGTTGGAGTGTTGTGGTCACGGTATTCAAAGTAAAAGGCAAAGATTTATTGTTATGTGCGCAGGACAACACAGGTTCATTCTGGACAGTGAAATTCTTGTGACATGGCTAGTGACAGCTACATAGTGGGAAAAAATGTCAAAACACAAGCAGCAAAATGAGCAAAAATATAAAAAGCAAAAAAGAAATAGTAAAATGTAAAAAATAAAGAGCAATATCGAAAAAGAAAAACACTGTGGCCTTTGTTGATGCAACATTGAACTCTGACCCCTCCCTCTCCTTCCTCCCAGGTCTTAATGCTCACCTTACAGAACGACCCTCCCACCTTAGACACCGGTGTGGAAGACAAAGAGCTACTGAAGAAATACGGCAAATCCTTTAGGAAGCTGATAACGCTGTGCCTTCAGAAGGAGCCTGCCAAGAGGTGTGCTTCTCTCCTGGATACAGCTGTCTGGGTGTAGAGGCCTTCTCTCCTGGATACAGCTGTCTGGGTGTAGAGGCCTTCTCTCCTGGATACAGCTGTCTTGGTGTAGAGGCCTTCTCTCCTGGATACAGCTGTCTGGGTGTAGAGGCCTTCTCTCCTGGATACAGCTGTCTGGGTGTAGAGGCCTTCTCTCCTGGATACAGCTGTCTGGGTGTAAAGGCCTTCTCTCCTGGATACAGCTGTCTGGGTGTAGAGGCCTTCTCTCCTGGATACAGCTGTCTGGGTGTAGAGGCCTTCTCTCCTGGATACAGCTGTCTGGGTGTAGAGGCCTTCTCTCCTGGATACAGCTGTCTGGGTGTAGAGGCCTTCTCTCCTGGATACAGCTGTCTGGGTGTAGAGGCCTTCTCTCCTGGATACAGCTGTCTGGGTGTAGAGGCCTTCTCTCCTGGATACAGCTGTCTGGGTGTAGAGGCCTTCTCTCCTGGATACAGCTGTCTGGGTGTAAAGGCCTTCTCCTGGATACAGCTGTCTGGGTGTAGAGGCCTTCTCCTGGATACAGCTGTCTGGGTGTAAAGGCCTTCTCCTGGATACGGCTGTCTGGGTGTAGAGGCCTTCTCCTGGATACGGCTGTCTGGGTGTAAAGGCCTTCTCTCCTGGATACAGCTGTCTGGGTGTAGAGGCCTTCTCTCCTGGATACAGCTGTCTGGGTGTAGAGGCCTTCTCCTGGATACAGCTGTCTGGGTGTAGAGGCCTTCTCCTGGATACAGCTGTCTGGGTGTAGAGGCCTTCTCCTGGATACAGCTGTCTGGGTGTAGAGGGCATCTGATGAAACAGTCCTTGTAATAAGTCTGTTTTTGGTTTTTAGGCCGACAGCAGCAGAACTTTTGAAATGTAAATTCTTCCAAAAGGCCAAGGTACGATATTTCGACCCCATGTGGAATCTGTTGTCTTGGTATGTTGATAGTCTGCGTTCATAACATCTTTCAAATGTGTCTTTGGATTTTTGTCTTTTGCAGAACCGAGAATATCTGATCGAAAAGCTGTTGTGTCGAGCTCCCAAGATCGCCCAGAGAGCGAAGAAGGTAAAGCCTGAACGAGCGCCACGCTCACAGCCCTCATCATCACCACAGCCAGGATATTGACTAAACATTATGAGAAAAGTTCAGTAAACGACTTCGGGCCTGACCGTGCTCTCTGCCCCAGAGGGGGGAATGTACAGTCAACAGAAGATACTTCTATTTAACACGTTGCTTATTTTTGGACCAAGCTGTTGTGAATGGCTGCCTGCACATATGGACCACTGCTGTAAAATGCCAGTCATGCAGAAAGGATGTTCTGATCGTTCATGCATACAGTGGTCTCTGAGGTGTCTCTCTGCAGTGGCAGACCACAAACTCATGAGATGGGAATGGTTAGATAACAGAGGGGCAGGGACACCGTCAGCAGCCTCGCTTGCCTCCGCAGTCCCAGTCTGAGGGCAGCATTCCCTCCAGTCCCAGTCTGAGGGCAGCATTCCCTCCAGTCCCAGTCTGAGGGCAGCATTCCCTCCAGTCCCAGTCTGAGGACAGCATTCCCTCCAGTCCCAGTCTGAGGGCAGCATTCCCTCCAGTCCCAGTCTGAGGGCAGCATTCCCTCCAGTCCCAGTCTGAGGGCAGCATTCCCTCCAGTCCCAGTCTGAGGGCAGCATTCCCTCCAGTCCCAGTCTGAGGGCAGCATTCCCTCCAGTCCCAGTCTGAGGGCAGCATTCCCTCCAGTCCCAGTCTGAGGGCAGCATTCCCTCCAGTCCCAGTCTGAGGGCAGCATTCCCTCCAGTCCCAGTCTGAGGGCAGCATTCCCTCCAGTCCCAGTCTGAGGGCAGCATTCCCTCCAGTCCCAGTCTGAGGGCAGCATTCCCTCCAGTCCCAGTCTGAGGGCAGCATTCCCTCCAGTCCCAGTCTGAGGGCAGCATTCCCTCCAGTCCCAGTCTGAGGGCAGCATTCCCTCCAGTCCCAGTCTGAGGGCAGCATTCCCTCCAGTCCCAGTCTGAGGGCAGCATTCCCTCCACTTGACTCCCTTGATATAGGCTCATGCACCAACCAGAGAGAGAGAGGAAATTAAACCTATTGCCAGATGGATGGATGTGTGGATGTATGGATGGATTGATGCATTGATGGAGAGATGGATGGATGGTTTGATGGATGGAGAGACGGATGGATGGTTTGATGCCCTGGATGGATGTATTGATGGATAGATTGGCAAATGGAGAGATAGATGAATAGATTGATGCATGAAGGGATGGATGGATGCATGGACAGATGGATGGATGAAAGGATGGATGAGTTGATGGATATTCCCTCACAGCCGGGAACTAATGGAAGACACAGGGAAGAATGGTGACATGTTAAAATGACCGCCATGTCACCATGAAGTCACCATGATCCAGCGTCATCAGAGTTAATAGAGATGCAGGTGTGAGTCGGGTTAGGATGGTTAGCGACTCTCACAGGACTGCACATGCACACACCTTTGGAAAAAATAGCCAAATCTTTTCTTGAAATTGAAGTATAATCATATAATAATATAATAGCCTTTGAAAGCGCTGCGTGTGGCTGGGTAGAGCAGATGGTCTTCTCCCGGTCCAGTCCTTACGTCAGCTCAGATGAACAGACAGAACACAGCCACTGGGGCAGGACACACAGCACCACACAGCCACAGTATTGGTGTGTGTGTCACCTGATTGCGCTGGTGTTGCAGGTGAGTTGTACCACAGAGTCACACGAGTTGTGTCCTCTGAGAGGCTTGCTTTCGTGTTTGAGGGTCGCTTTGACCTGGGGAGTCATCCACATCATCCACATCACCCCCTCAGCCCGGATCCCTGGCCTGCAGACACAGGCTCTGGAGCAGAAACTCTGTCATCTCAGGACGCTGTGACCTATCCACATCAGGAGTCCCATCAGCCTCCCCCTCCCCTCCCCTCCCCCTCCCCTCTCCCCTGGACTCTCTGCTCCACTGCACCCTCTCAACCCATCTCACCCCCTCTGCATCCCCCCTCCCTCCCCCCCACCTCCCTCACTTTTCTGTCCTCCCCCTCATTCCCCTCTCCCAATCTCTGTCACCACCAACTGCCCCCCCCCCCCCCCCCCCCCCACTCTCTCTCTCTCTCTCTCTCTCTCTCTCTCTCTCTCTCTCTCTCTCTCTCTCTCTCTCTCTCTCTCTCTCTCTCTCTCTCTCTCTCTCTCTCTCTCTCTCTCTCTCTCTCTCTCTCTCTCAGCCCCCCCTCGTCCCCCCTTCCTCCCTCAGTCTCTATCCCCTCCAGACCTCATCTCTCTGCTCTGGGGAACATTAAATGTAGGCTTGGCGCATACCCGGCTGCAGCCCAAAGATGTGGAGGCTTCGAAACAATGTTTGCCAGATCACATTCTAGAGCATTTATTATGGAGGTCATGCATCAGCTGACTGGACCATGCACACCTGTAATAGCATTGTTCATGCCTTATCGTCCTGCGGAAAAAGGAAAAAGCTCCAGTTCTTCAGATTCGAAGTGTCGCAGGATGGATTCTCTGCCAGCAGGGGGCAGGCGTGGTCTGTAGCTGATCACCTCACTGACAGAGCGTCAGTCGTTATCGATCCGATCGCAGATTAAATATGACGCGGCTGACACCGAGGGATCTGGGCTGCAGTCCCTGACAGGTCACGCAATGGAAAGTTGGCAGATAGAAGGTGATTGATATTGAACCCACAGACTGATTTGCCAGGCTAGTACACAGATGACAGACATATCGATCTGGAACATCAATGTTGTTCTGCCTGCTCTGGGGTGGTGTGTGTGCCCGTTTCTCTTGCACACATGGGTCTGGTATTTTGACAGTATAGTGCTGTACTGAATGCCATTGCCTTGATGATTTTATCTCTGTGTTTAAACAGTGCCCCGTGACCCTCCATCAAACACTTTAAATGATTAGATGTTCATACTGTATGGATTAGTTGGATGTAGCTGTGTAATGGTGTGTGTGTGTGTGTGTGTGCGTGTGCGTGTGTGTGTGTGTGAGCTGATCAAAGTGGACTGATGTTTTCTTGTCTTGCTCAAGGAGTCAAAGCAGAGCGGCTCGTGGACTGTGGTGTCTGTGTCAGGTTGGGAGAGAGAGCTTGATGCCGTCAGAAGGGTACATGTTCTTTGACTCAGCCTTGGTCTAGACGCTGTGCGCAGTCCCATGTAGAGGACCCTGAGCCTGCACTTCACAGCGTTTCATGTTTTTCTTTGTGTGTTTGTGTTTGCACATTTTGGGTCTTTTTTGAAGCCTCGGTTTAATCCTCTGTTAAAATAAGCTTCTCAGGGAACAATCGCAGTCCCAAGATAGCAATGCTGCCTAGCCACTTGCTTCTGCAGGAGTTTCAGCTTGTCTCAGGTCCTGACTGTAGACTAGAGTGTGACCAGCTAGCTAGTTGTGTGAGCGCTGCTGTTAGAGATGGGCCTGTGGCGAGTGGTGGGTGATGTGTGTTCATGGCTGTGCTCTTCCTCCCCAGGTCAGAAGAGTTCCTGGCTCCAGCGGTCATCTCCACAAGACCGAGGATGGGGACTGGGAGTGGAGCGACGACGAGCTGGACGAGGGGAGCGAGGAGGGCAAAGCTGCTGTGAACCAGGGCAGGGTAGGTACACCCTCCAGGGCAGGGTAGGTAGGTCCTCCAGGGCAGGGTAGGTAGGTCCTCCAGGGCAGGGTAGGTAGGTCCTCCAGGGCAGGGTAGGTAGGTCCTCCAGGGCAGGGTAGGTAGGCCCTCCAGGGCAGGGTAGGTAGGTCCTCCATGGCAGGGTAGGTAGGTCCTCCGGGGCAGGGTAGGTAGGTCCTCCATGGCAGGGTAGGTAGGTCCTCCGGGGCAGGGTAGGTAGGCCCTCCAGGGCAGGGTAGGTAGGTCCTCCAGGGCAGGGTAGGTAGGTCCTCCAGGGCAGGGTAGGTAGGTCCTCCAGGGCAGGGTAGGTAGGTCCTCCATGGCAGGGTAGGTAGGTCCTCCGGGGCAGGGTAGGTAGGTCCTCCAGGGCAGGGTAGGTAGGTCCTCCAGGGCAGGGTAGGTAGGTCCTCCAGGGCAGGGTAGGTAGGTCCTCCATGGCAGGGTAGGTAGGTCCTCCGGGGCAGGGTAGGTAGGTCCTCCAGGGCAGGGTAGGTAGGTCCTCCGGGGCAGGGTAGGTAGGTCCTCCAGGGCAGGGTAGGTAGGTCCTCCAGGGCAGGGTAGGTAGGTCCTCCAGGGCAGGGTAGGTAGGTCCTCCAGGGCAGGGTAGGTAGGCCCTCCAGGGCAGGGTAGGTAGGCCCTCCAGGGCAGGGTAGGTAGGTCCTCCGGGGCAGGGTAGGTAGGTCCTCCAGGGCAGGGTAGGTAGGTCCTCCGGGGCAGGGTAGGTAGGTCCTCCAGGGCAGGGTAGGTAGGTCCTCCGGGGCAGGGTAGGTAGGTCCTCCAGGGCAGGGTAGGTAGGTCCTCCAGGGCAGGGTAGGTAGGTCCTCCAGGGCAGGGTAGGTAGGTCCTCCGGGGCAGGGTAGGTAGGTCCTCCAGGGCAGGGTAGGTAGGTCCTCCGGGGCAGGGTAGGTAGGTCCTCCAGGGCAGGGTAGGTAGGTCCTCCAGGGCAGGGTAGGTAGGTCCTCCAGGGCAGGGTAGGTAGGTCCTCCAGGGCAGGGTAGGTAGGTCCTCCAGGGCAGGGTAGGTAGGTCCTCCGGGGCAGGGTAGGTAGGTCCTCCAGGGCAGGGTAGGTAGGTCCTCCGGGGCAGGGTAGGTAGGTCCTCCAGGGCAGGGTAGGTAGGTCCTCCGGGGCAGGGTAGGTAGGTCCTCCGGGGCAGGGTAGGGGAGACCTCCCAATCACAGATAAAGTAATACTCCCTCCAGAATAATCTCAGCTGCAGAAAAGGTTAAAAGTAAGTCATAGACCCTACTGGGTAACAATTTATTTTACATCCATTTAATTATCATCAAGTGTTTGTTTATGAACTACATACTAAAACTATTTACTTCTGTTAACAATATGAGAATACCAGATATCAAATACTCAATATAAAGCAATTTAGGGACTGTACTTTGAAATGATTAAGTTTATTATGATTTTTTGACACTTTTTATTAGGTATTGCTGAGGAATAGCAATGATAGAAAGTAGGATTGCTTGTGTAAAATGCTGTATCGGCCTCTGGTCCAGGCTTGTGCTAGGCTGTTTGCCTTCCCTCCTGTCCTCTCCTTCCTCCTGTCCCTCTGCCTGTACCTGGGGGAGCGTCTTACTGGGCTTCTGGGAGGCAGCCGTGGAGCGGGTGGGTGAGGGAGCTGATGTGGGTTTGAAGAGAGCTGCATGGAGACTGTGGGCAGGCCTTCAGGTTCGGAGATCAAAAGGCTCTTTGATATGGTCTCCTAACACGTGTCTCATACAGGGGGCCACATTACACAGAGGAAGGGGTGACAAATCAAAAGCAGTTAGTGATGTTCTGTTGAAGTAAGCTTTTTCTGTGACCTTACACAGGCCGCAGTGCTGTATGTCTGTCGCATTTCTTTTGCAGAGGGCTATATCAAATAAAATAAAAACACTGGTCTGGTTAAACAAATTTTTACATATTTTTTTTTTAACAAAGAATGTGATCTTTTTCTGTGTTTGATATTCCCCTCCAGTCACGAAGGGTCAGAGACGAGATCCAAGACGTAAGTCATACCGCTCTATTGGTTGTTCAAACAAGGACATGATTGCAGCCAAGCCACACTGGGTAGCAGTGCTGAGGTGACAGTTCTCATGAATGTGTAAACTTGAACAAATGAGAGGCTTAAATTGTTCCATTCATGATTATTCATTGAAATGGCTGGTGGGTATTAATGGAATTAATAAATCTAAGAAAAATCTGATAAAAGTCCACACCATAAACCCTCAGTGTTCCACATGCATGTAGGTTATATTATAGACCCTACCTGCATCTGTTTGTGTGCTAACAAACAAACAAGATATTTTCAAACTCTTGATTGCTTTCTATTGACGTTTCGCATTGAGATGAGCAATGATTTTAATATCGAGCAAGATTTATTCCACACGCTGTTTGCTGGTGAGATGACAGATCAAGGACGTTAAACAGGACTGCTTGCAGCCTGACTGTCTGCTTCTCACTTTGCACTGCAGAATGAGGAGAGTGCCAACAGGGTTCCTATTGAAGGCCTTTCAATTCAGCATCCCCAGGTGAGAGGATCACCAGCACCACTGATTTGTCATGATTCAGAGACCTTGTGTGTTTGTGTGTGTGAGTGTGTGTGTGTTTGTGTGTGTATCTATGTATGAGAGTGTGTGTGTGTGTGTATGTATGAGCGTGTGTGTGTGTGTGTGTGAGTGAGAGAATGTCAGTCTCCTGGAGCGACCCTCTCAGGCGTAATAACTCAGAGTGAAAGGCTACCTGGCTGACAGGGGCACCCTCCAGTCCAGTAGGCGCTCCTAGAAAAGCACCAGCTCCCTTCTCTCACAGGCTGTTGTCATTTTGAAAATGAGCCAAAGTAGTTTGAGGTGCACCCCCTGTGTGCGACAGGAATGAAGGCGATGAGTGCCACTGCTCCAGAATGCTCTCGTAGCGTCTCAGCCGACAAAACTCATTCCTGTGGGGGAGGTGCTAACCATTAACATAGTTTATACCTATAGTCATAGAACCGACAGATGCATTGTGGAACTGTAGGAGATTCTGCCTTCCAAATCGTTTCTTCCCTCGCCAATCCTTCACCGCCCATCCCCAAGCCATGACTCTAAATGAGATGTTTGTCTTTGTCCTCCACTGTGGTGCACTAACGATAGATAAACAACTTTTCCGGACTCTTCCGCCCGCAGGTTCAGCCGTTTGAGAACGCGTCCTACATCCAAGGTGCGGTGAACATGGTCCTGAGACTGAGGTGAGCACCGCTCCCTGGGGGGCCCCCTCCTCACCTCTCTATCCCTGGCTCCGCGCGCTACGGCTAAATTGGGATTCAGTCTGTGCTGTGAATAGACCTAATGATCTCTGAAGTCCTAAAGAGATGATCTTGCTAGGCTGAGGATCTGTTGGTCCTAATCAGGGAGGTGGTGTCTGGGGGCGGGCAGGAGTCTCCCTCCACTGATTCACCAGGACTCTGTTCCAACTGATTGTGTTTTCTTTCTCTGGGAAGGAATTAGCTCAGGGATGCTGTCCTCACATCTAACTATCTCTGGTCTCTCCCAGCACTCGGCCCGTTTGTCACTGGCTATTTGTATGTGGCAAGGTAAGGCTGACTTGATGTAACCTCCGAATCAACACAGTATTTATAGTCCAGCCCTGTTCCTGGGCGAGCCTCCTTCTTGCTACTATCCTCATTTAGCTCAACCCATTCTAATGATTAGCCAGTTAACAAGCTGAATTAGCGGAATTAGCTGCCACAGGGTTCCAGCCACAGCCTGCAGGACTGGAGCTATCCAGGAACAGGGCTGGAGAGACCAGGGCTGGAGAGGCCGGGGCTGGAGAGGCCGGGGCTGGAGAGGCCGGGGCTGGAGAGGCCGGGGCTGGAGAGGCCAGGGCTGGAGAGGCCGGGGCTGGAGAGGCCGGGGCTGGAGAGGCCGGGGCTGGAGAGGCCGGGGCTGGAGACCAGGGCTGGAGAGGCCGGGGCTGGAGAGGCCGGGGCTGGAGAGGCCGGGGCTGGAGAGGCCGGGGCTGGAGAGGCCGGGGCTGGAGAGGCCGGGGCTGGAGAGGCCGGGGCTGGAGAGACCAGGGCTGGAGGCTAGTGTGGTGTGGGGGCTTCACACTCATAACTCGGGAGGAAGTCAGTTTATATTTATGGCTTTGAATTTAGATCTGTTTTACTTCCCCCTCAGCAAAGTGGAAGCAGATTTAAAACACAATGTTTAAGCAGGATATTCTAGTGGAAATATATGCAAAACTGTGGATGACTTATCGCACACACACACACCAACACGACACACACACACACACAAACCCTTACGCATACACACATGCATGCACACTAACCCTCACACACACACACAGCTCTGAGGATGCAGGCTGCTTTGCAGACAATAGGAGTATTTCTGGACGTATGAAAGTCTGCCTCATGCTCCCTGATGAGCTGAATCCAGTGTTGGGGGGCGATGAGGCTCTGGGTCGATGAGATAACAGACGTCTGAAGGGGGCCCTCCCCGGGCCCCCATGCGCCCCCTACACCACTGACAAACACAGCCAACTGGCAGCCAGAGTGGCTGGCTTCTGGCGGGCTGCAATTACTCGAACCCTGACAGGATTTCTCCTGCTGCCGTCACTGTGGCCGTTTTCCTCTCTGTTTGTACGGCCGTGATGTACGATGAGTCCGTTGTGTTCGGGCGCAGTGGGGGTTAATGTTGTGTTTCACTTGAGCTCGGGCCAGCCTCGGTCTCTGTCCCTGCAGAGGTCCTCCCACTGCGGTGGGAGGGACAGTGGTGGGTCTGTGGAGAGGAAACATCATTTAAAACCCCTTCTGGTTATCTCACCTCTCCCCCTTCAAAGGCAGAGTGTTTCAGATAATCCCTGGTGGTTTTAGCTGGATTGTATTGACTTCTATGGTACAATATGTCTTCCAGTATATGTGCTGGAACTCAGGAGCCGTAGACTTGAGGATCACAGTATTAGTCCACCAACAGGTTTTTAAAGTGGCTGCAGGTTGTGTTGAACAGGGCAGTGTTGCAGCCAGAGGCCTCGGTCTGTAGCTGTACTATGAGAGGGGTCAGTCAGAGATGGAGAGTGTAGCTGTACTAGGAGAGCGGTCAGTCAGAGATAGAGTGTAGCTGTACTAGGAGAGGAGTCTTCACCACGTCAGCCAGGGTGAAGCAACACTTCAGTTTAAGATCTGGCGTGTGTGTGTGTGTGTTTGTGTGTGTGTGTGTGGGCGGCGGGGGATGGGTACAGAGGATGTTCGGGTTTAGACATGTATCTAAGTATGGCTATTGAGCTGTGAGGGCAAGTTTAAGTATGGCTTGTGAGAGGAGAGGGCAGACCCTTTAGTGAGAGCAGGACAACTGGATTAAGGCTAAGCTGAACAGAAGCCAGATAGGGAGACTGGAGGGGAGGAAGACCAGGGAAGCGACTATCCTAGAGGAGACCCCCACACACTGGAAGCAAGACGGGATACAGGGAAAAGCATGTTTCTAAATGTCTTCTGGAGCTCCGCGGTACAATCAAGTAGAAGCACTTAGGCAAGTGATTAGTTTGTCTTTGTCAGTTAGGAGAAATAATGAAAGCATATTGGGAAAACACAGTTGGATTCGAGAGAACAGAATTATATCAATTAATAAGTGTTCTCTCTGAACAGATGAGGGTGTAAAGGATGTTTAGAGTACGATTCTTGGCATTGCGATCCCATCAGTCGTGTCCTGTGGAGAGGGGGGGGGTGTTGTGATGGAGGTGTTAGACCAAGCCGGGGGAGGGGGGGGGTGCCGGGGGGGGGGGGAGGGGGGGGGGTTCTCCGGCGGCCAAGGCGCAGTCGAGAAGTTGCAATGGGTTGAAAATGTATTTTTACGCAGTGCATCAGAAACCCAGGGATCCCCTGGAGGCACGTTTGTGGGGATGACACCACCACTGACCACGATCTGCTCATGGTCGTGTGTTAATCAGGGACCGGGCAGGAGGACAGTAACCCACTGATGACTGATCAAAACACTTCCAGTTTGTGCTGTACCCATGCTGACTCATTCTTGTATGACGCAACACAAAATACATTACAATGTGACAAATAATGAAACATGACTCTCTAAATCCCATTTCAACTGTCAGTGTGTTTAAAGTCAAGGGTGTTTTGTACGAGTACGGCAAATGAATCGGTGTTAATTGGCCTACAAGGTTTAACCTAAAGTAATTACTTGAGCTCTTTCCGTTGCCCTCACAGCTTGCTTGTTCATGCGTGTCTTTTCAAGTCGGAGGCTCTGAAGTAGGGTCCCTTTCGACTTCAAAGCCCCTGGACTTAGCCCGGATTTGTATTGATTGTGTTTGTTGGTGTGTGAAGAAATGACCTCCCTGTCAATACAGCCAAGGCTTTAGAACACACCTGTGCTGTGCCTTCCTGGTCACTTATCTGTTTGTCTAGTCCTCAGATTGTGTGGCCAACCGGCCCTCAGAGGTGTCCAGCGCTGGACCGAAATACACCAATAACCTCTCTGGTCAATACACGGTTCTATCAGCAGCCTCTCTGGTGGCCTGTAGCCTGGGAATCTTATGTGTTTGGGAAGGTAAACAGTGGCAGATGGAGTCATGGGATGCTGGGCGTGCTGATGACATATCTGCCATGCGCTGCGGTGGAGATCAGCCCTTCTGGACGAGCTCCTTCCCTCAGTCCTGGCTTCCATCAAGCCTCCTTGATCTGACCAGGGAACATACACGTTCTCCACTCACCTTGGAGTGGCAGTGGACACAGCCATCACCTGGTACATGAAAGATCCTGAGGCAGTGACCTTTTGAGAAAATGGAACCGTCTTGTTTGATTAATCGTGGCGTTATTATGGGATGTGTAAAGCACAGTAATTGTCTCGTAGGAAACCAGCTTTACTGAAACGGTGATCAAAGTCAGCTTTTGGAGAAGTCATTATTCGCTGGAAACGAACTGGCTTCCCACCCCAAAACTTCCTAACGTCTAAAATCCTTGTAGCTTAGCCCAAATGGTTCTCCACAATATCCCCCTCCCTCCACGCAGGAGGTCACCTGACAGCTCTCCAGGCATCTGGTCCAGACCTGTAGAGCCGAGCAGGACTAAGTGGGCAGAGAGAGATGTGCCGTCCGGCCTAGCAGCCCTCTGACACGCAGGCCGTTTCCTCTGCCTCAACAACATGTGTTTCTGCTCAACAGCGGCTAAGATGGAGAGATCAGTCATCCCACATCCATCTGCTCGACGCTAGCTCTACACCCCCTTTTCTTCCAGTTCGGATGTAGAAATCTGCAGAAATGAAACATGAATGTGTGATTCCCAGCAGTGGATGTGGTACAGTCACCCCACCCCCTACCCAGCTTCCAGTCCAACTGTAGGAACTAAACCAGCCCTGGCAGATGTAGGAAGCTTCTTCCTTGCACCCTCGTCTCATCTGAAATATGGCTCAGCGTGTTGCACGACCGCTAAGATGGATGGGATTTATACCGCTTAATTACAAACCAAATTAATCCACTCCTACTACTCAGCTCTATGGGGCTTCTGACTGTGACGATGTGGTCCACTCCTTCCTTATTAAGCTGTTGTCCCTGTCAGTCAGTCTGCCAGTGTGTGTGTGTGTGTGTGTGTGCATACAGGGGTGGGGGGTTGTTAACACAAGGCACCACAGATGGTTTACTAAAACACCAACTATGTACGTTTGAATAAGTCTATTCCAGAATAATAATAATAATTTGTGCAGGAGTAAATTAAGCGAGGAGATCACCCATGCTCATCAACGCCGGGGTTCGCTGTCAAATGTTCTCTCCGGAGGAAAAGGTGTCCGCCTGGTTTCCACTGTGAGGTAACTGCAAAGATGTGAAATGCGAGCGCGTCTTTGCTCTACAGCAGAGTGCCTCTGAGGCAGGTGTGCCTCTGAGGCAGGTGTGACACCCTCCAGGAGAGACAGCAGGCAGACGTTACCGTCATATTCACCTGTTCCATTGAAAGGCAAAATGACAAAAAAAAATGTCCTTAACAAGTTGTCCTTCGATGTGTTCATCCTGTGTCAACCCCCCCCCCCAGAGCTGCTTTTCTCTCTCAGACAACGAGAGAACCTTCTTCACGCCCCTCATGTCTCAGTCAGTCGTTATTGTACTTGGAAACCCCCTTAGCAAGTATTGAAGCTGTTTCCCACCCAATGTCATTTAATTGACGCTGTATGTCATGTATGTAAGAAACATTTTAATTCACTGTAACTGGAACAAACTATCTTTAGAATGAAAACCTGGGCTTTATGAATATTAAGAACGTTGTACTTCTGCGGAAGTGTTTCATGCAGGAGTTTGTTCGTATCGTAAGAAATCAGGTCTGTGATATTTTGAACAATCGCTGATTCTTGGTTTTGTATCACTTTACGATTTGACAAAGACCTACAATGTACACTACATACAATTTATACAATTCCCCTGTATTTCGTATTTTGTACATGAACATAATCTTGATAGTCTGGGATTAGGTTGTTCTGTTTGAGCTCAGCCCACAGAACAGCGATACCATGCAGATCAGCATCTGCTAACGGACCGCAGAGTTGACAAGTAATCCCAGTGCGTGCGGCAGTGTTTGAGGCAGTGCGTGAGGCAGTGCGTGAGTGAGGCAGAGTGTTGATCTGTGTGCTGGGTATTGCTGGCAGGCTGGCAGGGTGCACAAAGACACATGTTCTTAGCGGAGTGGTAGACCACTCTGCCCCTATGGCCGATGCCAATTGATCTGGACTCCAATTTATGCTTTCTCTATTGCTACCTGAGGCAAGGGACATTTCTACCACAACAAAAAATAACACAGGCTTCTGGAAACCTGACAGAAAGGCAAGTGGTCTTTTTCTATCAGGGTAAAACTACCTCGACTACGACTGAGCCAGGCTACATTTCATACATACCTTCATTCGCCATTTCATTATAGTTCTTTCCAAATTAAGTGTTTATGGGGAGGGGGTTGAACTGAGTGGAGGTTTCTAGAATGTTCTATGTGTACATCAGGCTTCCTGTTTGTTCCTGTGCAGTTTAAATAGAGCCACGGTCACTCGATGATGGACAGATTGCTTCTGCTTACCACCTCTTCTCCCCCGCCAGGAACCTGAGGAAGGAGCTGAACGACATCCGGTTTGAGTTTACTCCTGGGAGAGGTGAGCCGTCTGCCAGGGCCTGTCTTCTCATCCATCACCTGATACTGGATTGCGGTGAAAGGGTTACATCTTGGCTTAGGGGTGTAAGGGTTGTCCAGACGTTATGCTAGCTTGTTGTTAACTGGCTGCTGTCTTCCTGTGTGTGCGCCTGTGCTGTGATCCACAGACACTGCTGACGGGGTCTCCCAGGAGCTGGTCTCTGCTGGGCTCGTCAACGGCCTGGATGTTGTCGTCGGTAAGTGCCCAAGCGTACGGTACGTCTCCTGAAAGGATCGCATCGCTCAGTCAGTGACAACCGTCAAATCAGCCAACGTCATATTAATGTATTGACTTGCTGTGTGGTGATTGAAAGCGTCTACCCTGCAACGCTGTCAACTTGGCCTCTGTATGATGTTACAGTTGCTGCTAACCTTCAGAAGATTGTAGACGACCCCGCTACCTACAGAGTGTTGACCTTTAGACTGGTGAGTGTCTGGATGATGAATACTGCAGCACCTCACGTCTCAAGATAGCCACTTAAATGAAGAGAGAGTTCAGAGTTCAACATATTATTGCTATTGTACACCACATACTGTACATGCACTGGGTTGTAAAATGGCACGCTCTGCTAATGTGCGCAGCTCATGTAGCAACATATAAATAGGGATACTGTATATCAGGATCGTGAATGTTTTTGCAGCCCATGTCATGAAAAATATTTGTGCAAGTTCATGTAGCAGTTTGGCTGCGAAAGGAGCAGTTGTGGCCAGCGTGACCTCCAGGTGTCTGTGACAGGTCACATGACAGGTCACATGGTGTGTCAGCGGGGGGTTACTGTCTCCGCTTGACGGTTCCGCTGACGGGCGGTGTTTCTAATCCACCCTCACGGTTCCGCTCTGTCATCGATCGTCGTCATGGGGACGAGTGCGAACAATCCGCCGGAATAGAGTTGGGAAAGTAATTAGTGTCGATCCCCGAGGATGTTGGGTAACGTTAGGGATACGTCTTAGTGGCCTTTGGAAAGGTGTGGGTGAGGTAAACAACATCTGTGTGTGGGGTCACAGGCCCTCACAGTCTGACCTTTCTGCCATGTTAGTCTTATTAACAGCTGGTGCTTGTTGCTGGTGGAGCCGTCTCTGGAGAGCAGGCCTGCTGCAGTGGTTAATACAGGACCAGACCGCTCTAGCTAGCCTCCCTCCGTCCGCCCGGCAACCATCCCTGGTGAATGTACGGACCATTTCTATTGGTTGACACCCTTCATGCACCAGGCAGTATAAAATCCGGAGAGCTGTTTAACGTTCCGGTGTGGCTGAAATGAGAGTGATGACTGCAGTCCACTCATATCTAGACGGGGAAAATAGTTATCTGCCCTTGGAGAACAATTCATAGCTTTTTTTCCTATTGGGAGATGTTTTCTGGTCCGGTAGGTAAGAGGTCATGCTGGCTCCCTGAGACAGAGACCACAGCCTGTATTTACTTACAGTATTTCCTGATTTCTTACGTCCTATCAGGAATCCTACACTGAGGTGCCTGATAATATTAAATATGGACCCTGTCATTCAGTCATCCCAGCTTCTCTTTGGTGCCTGCCTGTGCTACAGACCCCTGCCCTAGCCCCAGCCCCTGTCCTAGCCTCTGCCCTATCCCTATCACTAGCCTCAGGCCTAGTCCTAGCCCCAGACCCTTCCCCTGTCCTAGCCCCAGCCCCTGTCCTAGCCCCTGCCACTGCCCTAGCCCCTGCCCTAGCCACTGCCCCAGCCCCTGTCCTAGCCCCTGCCCTAGCCCCTGCCACTGCCCTAGCCCCAGGCCCAGGCCTGCCCCAGCCCTATCACTAGCCTCAGGCCTAGTCCTAGCCCCAGCCCCTGTCCCTGCCCTATCCCTATCACTAGCCTCAGGCCTAGTCCTAGCCCCAGCCCCTGCCCCAGCCCCTGCCCTATCACTAGCCTCAGGCCTAGTCCTAGCCCCAGCCCCTGTCCCTGCCCTATCCCTATCACTAGCCTCAGGCCTAGTCCTAGCCCCAGCCCCTGTCCCTGCCCTATCCCTATCACTAGCCTCAGGCCTAGTCCTAGCCCCAGCCCCTGTCCCTGCCCTATCCCTATCACTAGCCTCAGGCCTAGTCCTAGCCCCAGCCCCTGCCCCAGCCCCTGCCCTATCACTAGCCTCAGGCCTAGTCCTAGCCCCAGCCCCTGCCCCAGGCCTGCCCCAGTCCCTGCCCTATCACTAGCCTCAGGCCTAGTCCTAGCCCCAGACCCTTCCCCTGCCCTAGCCCCAGCCCCTGTCCTAGCCCCTGCCACTGCCCTAGCCCCTGCCCTAGCCACTGCCCCAGCCCTAGCCCCTGCCCCAGCCCCTGCCCTAGCCCCAGCCCCCATCAGCTGTAAATGACTAGTCTGGCAGACGTGGCCGTGGAGTCTCGCTGTAGCACTTACAGTGGGGGGATGGCCAGTGAAAAAGAGATATCGATTGGCTCTCGGGGGCCAGTCAAACCAATCTGAATGTGTGTTGCCTGTAACAAGGCCTCCTGTGGCGTTATGGAAGCAGTGTAATTAGTTTCAAATTTAGCAGGACAAGGCACTCCCTGGATGGTAAAACTGTCAGTTCAATAAAACTGGCATTTAGTCTTACACTGTCTAGTTTTTGTTTTGAGGATTTGGAGTTATGGATTCTCTATATCAAGGAGAGTCTTAAACAGGGGTCCCCAAACTTTTTTCTGCGAGGGCCAGATAATTTTTCCTTTCTTTAATGTGGGGCCGGGTCAGTCTGTAACAGAAAATTACATGGGCCGGAGTGACTACCAGTATTATTGTGGAGATTTTATTATGATTTAAAATGTATTTATTATGCTAGATTAGTTTATAATTTTTTATGCACCGTACATCCGTACATATCAAGGGATATATAGCCCATAAAAGAGCATTATTACTATCGTAATTACCTGTTTTCATATTCATTGCTATTGAAATCAAAAGATTTACTTACTTATGCATATTAATCAGTGTGAACTGATTATTATTTGTTATTTTTTTTATTAAATATTAATTACTAATATCTGGCATTGTTCAGAGGGCCGGTCCAAATGTGTGGGCGGGGCCATATTCGGCCCGTGGGTTGTAGTTTGGGGACCTCTGGTCTTAATGATGAATTTGTTCTTTTTTAATACGTTGGCTTGATTGGTTGAACGTAAAAGACTTTGAGCAAACATGAGTCTTATTCAGCGTGAAACATGAGCGTGCTGTTTGGAGTTGTCTGTGACATCACTGCATGCGTAATTACAATCCTCATTTTTGTGTTTGTCAAGATACAGGATACAGCAATACTAAGTGTTTCAAAGTAACTGAAAGAGCTTTAAAGAGGCTGTCACAGAGGATGTTCTATTATAAAATTAATGAATGATATTGTTGTGCAGCACTTGCTGTAGGCTGTACGGAATGGAAAATATGTAATGGAACTCGAACCATAATTTTTTTAAATTTGTAAATCTATGAAAGGGCTGTAATTTAGAGTTCCTATTAGCCCTTCTACTAAAGGGCACACTTTTTAATGTCTTGTTTCAAGTTCTGTGTGTCATCAGGATTTATGAGTAAAATGTATAAAACAATATGAATCTGGGAACCAGAAGCTTAGCTTTTTAAGAGGGTTGAATCCATCCCCTAATCCTGGTTGTTTGTGTTCAGAGCATGTAGAACTCTGTTGGACGTTGTTGAGTATGTCGCTAATGTGACGCTTTTATCCAAAGCGACGTAGAGCCTATAGAAAGCCCATTAGAGGACTGAGGCTCAGGTGTGGCAGCATGTTGTCATGTGGGTCCTGTATGTGTGACTGTGCTCCTGTGGGACAGGTGTCCGGGTGCGACGACACGGAGATCCCAGACGAGATGAAGCTGATGGGGTTCGCCCAGCTGAGTGTGTGCTGATGGTCCTGCTCAGGGCCTGCTCAGGGCCTGGCCGTACGCAGAGTAGCAGGTGAGGAGACAGACTGAGGAACACCTTCGAACCCCCCCCCCACCCCCCTCCCTCCCCCCACGCACACACCTGCCATCCCCTCTCACTTGTCCTAATGCCAGGCACCCCCCCCCCACACACACACACACACACACACACACACACACACACACACACACACACACACCCCTCGAGCGTCCTGCCGTCTCCCTCACCACCCTCTCACCACATTCCACCGCCAGGCACACTCCCCAGACCGTGGAACTAACGATGCTCTCAGGTGGTTATAGCTGGTTATAGGTGGTTATAGGTGGTTATAACTGGTTATAGCTGGTTATAGCTGGTTAAAGCTGGTTATTTAAAAGTGTCTTAGGATTACTCTTGTTGTTTATTTAAAAAAAAGAATTTTTATTTGTGTTCTACTCTTCCTGTTTCCATGGTGGTCAAAAAGATGAGATTCTTCCCACCTTGCTTGACAGACCCACTCATTATAATATGAAAAGGATCCCTGTAGGTGTGTGTAATGTACTCCTCATTCAGAATGTAAATTGTATTTTATTTATGGGAAAAAGCACATTGAACATTTTCCTGATGAGATAATTAATGTGTAAACGGAGAAGGAACTGTACTGTGTATAGGTTTGTGTTAGCCAGTGAAACGAAGGGAGCCGTGTTCAGTGAATGTGCAGCAGAAAAGGGACCTAGAATCTGCCGTGTGTAATCAGCTGCTTATTCAGACCACAGTGTTGATGCTTCAATATGCTCTAGGTGCCTTGTTCATCTATCTGTGCCTAAGAACTTAGGTAATGAGTGAGACCTTCAACAAACAGAACTTGTTCATGTTTGTGTTGAACCCATTTCACAAACATAAATACAAAGCAATGATACTTTGGTTGTATTTTACATTTACATTTACATTTAGTTATTTAGCAGACGCTCTTATCCAGAGCGACTTACAGTAAGTACAGGGACATTCTCCCCAAGGCAAGTAGGGTGAAGTGCCTTGCCCAAGGACACAACGTCATTTGGCACGGCCAGGAATCGAACTGGCAACCTTCAGATTACTAGCCCGCTTCCCTCACCGCTCAGCCACCTGACGCCATAGGTTTCCTCTCAAGTTGATAGTCATCCTGTAAAGACAAGCTACAATGCACTTTGGGGTTAAGTATATGCATCTGACAAACCAATGCTTTGCCCTTGGAGACCCACTCTAGGAATAGTAATGACAGTTCAACCTGTATGCTTGTCATCAGACAAGGTCATGTGAACCATAAATCAATCCGTAATCCTGTAAAATGCTTTGATTGATGCGTAAAAAAAAAGAGCAAAATTTACTGGATAAACTGTAAATGTTCACTTTCATGCTCTGTCTTAACTGCACTACAACTTTTTTTCCCCACCAAATCAAATAATAATCTCAGAATTGTACTGTATAGCAATGCACCTGCACATGAAACCAAAAGGCAACTATTGAAAGGTTGACGAGCCATTTGTTTGTTCAAACAAGTTGAGTAGCTCTAAATTATTTTTTAAAGTATTGAAGTGGTAAATTTACTTGTACGAAATGATTTATTTTAAGAAGTAAATTATTGTGTTTTCTATGTACAGTATGTGTACCATTTCCGCATATTATCCTTCCCCTTTCTGTAATTTGCTGATTTCACATTTCTGCAGAGGAGCAACTAATAAAGAACTGCTATTATTAAAACGTTCTAAGTGTGTGTGTTTGTGTGTGTGGGCATATAATGATGTGTATATTTGTCAGTCATTATAACTATAATAAATAAACACCAGGTTTGAAGGTACAATATGTCACTTCTTATTATGGAACTGAAATACATTAATTGAGATGTTGATTTTTGTTGAACAGCAAAGAGCAGTAGTTAGTTCACATCCTGTACAATCCAAGTACAATCTGATGTCTTCTTTTCTGAATTAGGTTATGTTTGTTACTTGTAACTTCCAACATGTTTATAAAAACGATCACATCTTATCCCTATGGTTACGTTCAGACAGTAAATGAACACATTACGAGAGAAAAAAAGCCCAAGGCCATTGATTATGTTTAATTATTCAAGTATGTATTTTTTTAATATAAAAAAACGATATATACTATATATATCACAACAATCCCTTTCAGGATAGGGCTTAATGCGTTCACAGTCAAATGTCACAATAGCTTATAATTCTAGAATAAAATAAAAAATACACTGAAAAATGAAAATGTGGCTATAAAAGCCTTTCATACTCTCGGAAAAAATAATAGTTTCCTGTTAATTCACTAGTAGTGCTTCAGTAAGGTACTGATATGCAAAACACAGATGATGATACATTCACTTAGGAATGTAAATAGTTACAATGTACATTATCACTTGCACAACATCGTTAAATTGGTTGATCCTTAGTGGTGTTACATAATAAACTGACACAGCTCTCTGTAGTCACAGCGTACAGTCATAGAATAGTTGCCAGTCTGATAAGAAACAGGAAGCATGATGACCATTCATTATTTCAAGCTATGAAAAATAATGTCAAGACTGAAACAATTTATACCCAAAAGCGAAATATAATAATTAAGGTTGTCACTTTCCAGAAAAAAAGAGACAGTTGCATTAACGACAAATAGATCCAGGAAAATTCACATTAAGATCTTCTGAATTCGAATCAACCGAATTCTGAAGATCTGTCTGTGTGAACCACCTTGCTTATACAGGCGCAGAGCATCTCCCTGGAAACAGGTTACTCTTCAAATGAAAACAACTTAAAATAACCGCCCGCATGGTTTAACGTCTGTAGATTTCAGATTCCATTGTTATGTTGTAGCATGTTTTTAAATCCGTTAAATCCATATAAGGGAGGCCTGGTCCCTCAGATAGTGCAGCCTCTCCAAAACCAACAAATGGCAGAAAAAGAACTCAATGATTTGTTTTGTTTGAAAATGTTACTTCACTAAAATGAACTTTACAGTGTAGATGTTCTATTTCGACTTCTGGACCACAAGTTACAAAATAACCAGTAACAACATCATGGTATTGTTTGTCTCAATGAGAACATGCACTTTACAAGCCTCGTGCACACATGAACAGCAAGGAAACAACTCACTGTCAGCATATCCCTATGAAACGATGGGCCTAAATACAGCAGTATCTATTTGTTAAAGACTCATTAAGATTGGCTGAAAGTCTCGCTGTTTTACAATTCCTTGTAGCTCTGCTAGCGTACCAGTCTGACAGAGAAGGCAAACAAGAAACAGAAATGGAGGGAGGAAGGGAGAGAACACAAGTGTACCAGGACCTCGGACGCTGCTAGCATCGGAGGTGTTTCTTGCTGGTCATGTCGTTCCAGATGCGATGCATCTCCTCAGGTGAGATCTGGTGGACAGTAACAACCCTGCGGTACCTGCACAGGCTGTAGGCCATCTTCCAGTGGTTGAAGCCGCTGTTCTGGAAGGGGTGGACCCCCAGCTTCCGCAGGCACAGCCCCACGTACACGTCCTCCAGGTGGAGCAGTCTGGTGTGCAGGGAGGTCTTGTAGATGAGCTCAGCCACGTCTGCGGAGAACACGTACCCCGTCCCCGAGCAGAACGGGGGGTACTTGCTCTCGGGGTACAGGTCTCTGGGCATGTACCACTTGCTGCGCATGTCCCTGATGGGCCCTCCGTTGATGACGTAGCCCGTGAAGTACCTCCTCCTGGGCTTGGTGGTGGGCTTCAGCAGCTTGAAGATCAGGTTATCCATGTTGACGAAGATGTCGCTGTCCGTCTTCAGGACGTACTGGGCCTTGGGGCAGAAGGTGGCCACCCAGCGCATGCCCATCAGGGTCTTGAGGGTCAGGTTGTGGTAGGAGTCGATGAAGTCCTCCACCACGACGTCGTGGAAGATCTGGCTCTCCTGCTCCACCATCTGGTTGAGGACCGGGTCGGTGTTGCGGCCCAGGAGGAAGAGGGTGAGGATGCGCACGGCGCTGAACGTGCTCTCGTCCCCCCACGTCTCCCGGATGGCCTGCCGGGCGTCAAACTCCTTGTGGGTGGTGCTGATGAGGATGACCAGGAAGGGGGTGTTGGTCTCACATTTCTTGGGCTCGTTGATGACAAACTCGAAGCCGTGCGGATTGAGGGGCCGTGTGCGGATGTTGCTGAAGGTGGTGTTCTTGAGGGGCTTCGCGGCCTTCCGTATCGGCACAGACAGCTGACCAACATAGGACGA
This sequence comes from Osmerus eperlanus, assembly GCF_963692335.1. Taxonomy (NCBI): domain Eukaryota; kingdom Metazoa; phylum Chordata; class Actinopteri; order Osmeriformes; family Osmeridae; genus Osmerus; species Osmerus eperlanus. Next base: position 22,551,761 of record NC_085020.1, read on the forward strand.
TGTCGGCCGGGATATACTCAGGTACCAGAGAGCGCTTGCCCAGCAAACGACTGTCAACAGGTACAAGCACGAGACTTTTGAAGGCATTCTACTGCATTAGGCTGTGTTTTTAATGCATTGAATCTTTAACAGCTTACTTTCCATTAGCAGTGTTTCTCCCAGCAGGGCAGCATTATGCTGCTCCAACGTGCAGTTTGACATTAATTGACAGTAATGGATCGCTTTAGCGAGAACCAATGTTGTTCTGTTCTTTGCCTTTTAATGCGAAACCGATTTGAAACTGCAAAGATCTCCAAATCTTCCTCTTGGAACTTCAACTTCTCCATTTACATCTGCAAAGAGAGAAAAGTGATTTATTAACACCAAACCTGGATACACACCTCAGGACCAGAGAGAACATCCATCTGCCCAATGGAAGAATGGAAGGCCTTGAATAACATCTCAAAAAGTTGTACATTATCGATCCTCAAAAACACAATTCAGCAAATGTTCACCAGTCTGCCGTGTTTCTAGACCAGATGATATCCAGTCTGTCATGTGTTTCTAGACTAGATGATATCCAGTCTGTCATGTGTTTCTAGACTAGATGATATCCAGTCTGTCATGTGTTTCTAGACTACATGATATCCAGTCTGTCATGTGTTTCTATATGATATCCAGTCTGTCATGTGTTTCTAGATGATATCCAGTCTGCCATGTGTTTCTAGACTAGATGATATCCAGTCTGCCATGTGTTTCTAGACTAGATGATATCCAGTCTGCCATGTGTTTCTAGACTAGATGATATCGAGTCTGCCATGTGTTTCTAGACTAGATGATATCCAGTCTGTCATGTGTTTCTAAACTAGATGATATCCAGTCTGCCATGTGTTTCTAGACTGGATGATATCCAGTCTGCCATGTGTTTTTAGACCAGATGATATCCAGTCTGCCATGTGTTTCTAGACTGGATGATATCCAGTCTGCCATGTGTTTTTAGACCAGATGATATCCAGTCTGCCATGTGTTTCTAGACCAGATGATATCCAGTCTGTCATGTGTTTCTAGACTAGATGATATCCAGTCTGTCATGTGTTTCTAGACTAGATGATATCCAGTCTGTCATGTGTTTCTAGACTACATGATATCCAGTCTGTCATGTGTTTCTATATGATATCCAGTCTGTCATGTGTTTCTAGATGATATCCAGTCTGCCATGTGTTTCTAGACTAGATGATATCCAGTCTGCCATGTGTTTCTAGACTAGATGATATCCAGTCTGCCATGTGTTTCTAGACTAGATGATATCGAGTCTGCCATGTGTTTCTAGACTAGATGATATCCAGTCTGTCATGTGTTTCTAGACTAGATGATATCCAGTCTGCCATGTGTTTCTAGACTGGATGATATCCAGTCTGCCATGTGTTTTTAGACTAGATGATATCCAGTCTGTCATGTGTTTCTAGACTAGATGATATCCAGTCTGTCATGTGTTTCTAGACTAGATGATATCCAGTCTGTCATGTGTTTCTAGACTACATGATATCCAGTCTGTCATGTGTTTCTATATGATATCCAGTCTGTCATGTGTTTCTAGATGATATCCAGTCTGCCATGTGTTTCTAGACTAGATGATATCCAGTCTGCCATGTGTTTCTAGACTAGATGATATCCAGTCTGCCATGTGTTTCTAGACTAGATGATATCGAGTCTGCCATGTGTTTCTAGACTAGATGATATCCAGTCTGTCATGTGTTTCTAGACTAGATGATATCCAGTCTGCCATGTGTTTCTAGACTGGATGATATCCAGTCTGCCATGTGTTTCTAGACTAGATGATATCCAGTCTGTCATGTGTTTCTAGACTAGATGATATCCACCAACCAACAGCTTTCGAAAAGAGCTATATCTTTGAGAGATTATTTAATCCCAGTGGTGCTTATCATTACATTTGAATAAAAAGTTGCCAGCTGCAAGTGACAGCTGCAGAAAGAGACTGTCCAAAAAAGTTTCAAATGTGTTGTAGTTCACTTTAGAAACATTAGAATGTATTACTATACTATGACATTTAATTTTAATTTGTGTTTAAAATGTACATCTAAGAATAATCCCCTTTTCTCCTGAAGAACCAACACTAACGAAACAGCTTCACATTTTCTTACCTCAGATTGTCAGACAGAAATGGTTTCAGTATTTACTATATCATCATTGACATGAGCACCTGTTTCGGGAGTACAACGGTACTTAGGAATGATTTGCTGGGCCTGATGTTAGTTTCCTCCAGGATCACAATGACTCTTATTGAGAGACTTGTTGCTCTTGTTGGTTAGTTGTAACTGATTTAAAATTCTTGTACTCGAAACATCCATGTGTTAGGTGTAAGAGCGCTGACCTACAATATTCAGTATTTATTATATTTCTTATATAATATTATATTTCTTCTTATAGTAAACATACTATAAGAAGAGCCAAAGGGGAGCACGAAAATGTTTTTTTTTTTGCTCTCCAGATCAGCGGCTGGAACAGGCCAGCCACAGTAAACAAGCTTCTCTGTTTTATGAAACTGTTATGATGGACCAAATGTAGTAAACACTTATACGACTCCTCTGCTCATACTTCCAATTTCAATCTTATTAACCGAATGGACTTTAGTCTTTAAAAATTATCCCATTGCATACTTAATGTCAGTGCCACAATGGTCTGTTTTGTTATACAATCGATAGCAGGAGGTTATATTTAAGAAGAGACAAAGTCACCCATGAAATATTGGGATATGAAATCACAAACAAAGCAGTGAGCCAAATGGAAACCATTGACCTGGACATGCATTTTTCTCGGTCACATGACATTTTACAATGACTGTTATTTAAACAGGCACACCGTCCAAACTCATAAGAATACACACTTCTGTGATGCCTTGACTTCACACCCACAAGCAAACCTACCCAAGTCCAGACTGGAACTCCTTAGTGCCGATGCAGTCGCAGCAAATCATGGCATACAACAGTACAGAGAATGATGTAGGTTTGCCACAGTATGTTTGAAAAAGTCTGTGTGCAATCTCCAACAGTCATCTCCGAGAAATTGATGTACTCTATAAGTCCACTAGTGGAACTAGCTGGACTAATGTACCATTACAGACAAGGACAGTAGAAATGGTCAGTGCTCTCGTTGATAGAGTGATGCGGCACTGAGGGGGGCCACCTTCCAGTGATAAGCTCCAGCACTGACTATGGTGGAAATGGCCCCATCTACGTGGAAGAAAAATGCACTGGTGTCACAGTGTCATTACTGAGCCCCACATAAATGTTCCCCATCCACTTTTCAATATATCTGGGCCACCCAGGGCCATGAAGCAGAGGGCCGAGGCAAGGGGCTAGGTCTCCTACTGAAGCTGTGTTGGAGCAGGTGGTCTGGGGTATATGAGAGGTTTTTGTCCTTCACTAACTTGCTCGTACCCTTGTAATTCCTTTTTCAATTATTTTTTCATACCCACTCAGACAATGATCTGGTGACAGCAACGCCCAATGTTCTATACCTGAACAACGTTTTGAAATGACATACTGTTTTTTTTAGATGGTGGAACAGCCAAGAGTCCCTCTCATCAGGTAATCCACACTTGGGTGTTTTGGGGAAAATGCTGTGCTCTGATAAGATTTCAGAAAACACACTATCACTTTCCAAGGCAACACCACCAGACATATTAACTGGACTTAATCTTTGATAAAAATCTGTCTCAGTCTCCATGACTGCAGCAACAGGAGGAATATTGCTAGATTTTCCACAGTCCAAGAACTGGCATACTAACATCAACAATTCATTCTGTATAATAAGCCAATAAAGCCATTAGACTGGCAGCATTGCACATGTGCTCTCCTGTCGAAGCGTGCCTTGAGGTATTGTCCTGTAAATCTGCATAATGACACAACCAACCAATTAGACTGGATTCAATGCGGAATCACACACGTGTCATAGAAAGATGCCTTGTGGTATAAGACAGATCCATTACACTGTAAGGCCTGCCGTTGCTGTGTGGGGGATGCAACTCTACGTGTTTCTCCCTGATCCATCACCACACTGTCGTTACTCCTCCTCCATTTCTCATGACTTCCACCTCTCTGCCACCTGCTCATGAAAAATGTATCCGGCTCTTTTCGGAACGGTGTAAATGTCTGATTCCAATCGTCAATTTTTTCTTTAGTGGTGATTTTTTGGGGGATAAAACTTCCAGGGGGCGAATCATCGGTCTTAAGTCGGTGTCTCAATGTGTCATCAAGGTCTTATTTCTCGGTGGAGGAAGTCTATCTCAGGTGGAAGAACTCTCCCACGCTGTATTCCGGGGTTATGTAAGAATCTCTTGTGCTACCGATTGCCCATTCTGTCCTCTACTGAATCAGCATGCAATCATGACTGCGACGAGAGATACCTGTTCCAGTGATCTGGTGAAATGTTTGTGTCAAAACCTAATAAATAGAAGACTACCTAAAATGTTGCAAATCACCTTTTCTTCATAGTGGAGAATACCATGGAATGTGTAGACAGACAGAACCGTGTGCTCCTGAATACCTGAACACAGGTATGATGACCAGTGAGAGAGAGAGGGGATAATGTTGTTGATTAGTGGGATAATGAAAATGAAATGATATTTTCACATCATTCATACTCATGTATGCACACATAAATGCAAAAGATCAAGTTCCATCAACCAGCCAGATCAAAAATCTCTATGCGTTTTTTTTTTTTACCTTTCCTTCCAGTCCTCTCATGACATAAGCACAAATGTTATTAGGTAAAACCTGGCTAATCTTTATTATGTGACAGCACATTTACTCTACAATTCATAAAATATAAACTACTCCTTTATAACCTAGCATTTTTAAGGCTTGGTCGGATGAATCCCCAGCTACATTAAACCCCAGCAAAATTCTTGCGCAAAATGTGTCCCCAAACCTATTGTCAGGGACAGAAAATGGCACCTTATTTCTCAATTTCTTGGAACAGTAAGTTTATTGTTCCCTTAATGAGCTCCTACTGCTCTGGAAATTTGCCTGCTTAAGACGTTGCTGAGATACACTTCCAGACCGCAGAAAAGACAAATGCATTTTCAGCTGAAATATGCACGGCATTTAGAGTCCATCCCTGCTTAACACCCCGGTCAAAGGGAAAGGCCTTGGTGGTGTAAACGTAGTCATGACAACTGCCATCCTGTTCACACCATCCATGACTCTCAAATGACAGATGGTGTTTGCACAATATTAGTCAAGTCGAGAGGGTTTCGACAACAACAACATTTATAACGTTTGCGTTTAAAACGCTTTTTTTTCTTCCTTTCTATACAACTTGAGTGAGAGACAGGAACTTTTTGTCGCCATGGAAACAGGCGGGAGTCAGACTTGAAAGGGGGTAGGGAGGGGCATTAGGCTGAGAGAGAGACATAGAGAGAGAGAGCATGTGCAGGAGAGAGAGACCGGCTTCCTTCACGTTGGCTGAGAGGGCCGTAATAAACCGCCTTTAACAGTCCAACAGTGTAATTATGTGTTCCACGTCCACAGCACTTGACAACGCAGCACGTACCAACGCCTCTTCACTGTCTGAAGCTGATCAAGCACAAGTGGCAGAAAAACATTGCTCATGTTGAGCTTGAGTACCCTATTGACTCCTATCGATGATGGCATCGTTTGGCCTCCCAGGAACAGGAACACCAGACATTTCAGTCGATCAACACTGAGTCATCAGAGATGCTTTTGGATCTGCAGGAAGAGTGCTAGAAATGGGGGTCAGGTGGCTGAGCGGTTAGGGAATCGGGCTAGTAATCAGAAGGTTGCCCGTTCGATTCCCGGCCGTGCCAAATGATGTTGTGTCCTTGGGTAAGGCACTTCACCTTACTTGCCTCGGGGGGAATGTACCTGTACTTACTGTAAGTCGCTCTGGATAAGAGCGTCTGCTAAATGACTAAATGTAATGACAATCACCTAACAAGTCAACCTGCTTGTACTGCACATGGTGTGGAAAATCTCCAGGTTTGTTTGAACATACAGCGTGTATCTGGATGCTGTGTATGGATGAGTGCATGGATGAGTACGTGGATGAGTGCATGGAAGGTGGGCTTGTTTGACTGTGCTCAGATGACTGCAGCTCCAGAGCACTGCTGCTGGGCAGAGAGCCAGACCTTTGCTGGGCAATTACTCCAATCCATCTCCATAATACTGGATGTCACGAGGAGAGCCAATCACGCCGTCCGCTACAGGATGTAACCACACCAGATCCGTTGACTGACAGAAGGGACATGACGAATGGAGGCGCAGCCGACAGAATCTGTCCTCAGTTTAGATCGACACTCATACCGTCTCTCCTCCTAGAACAGAGAACTCATGAAACTGTAACTTTTAGGTCACCCAGAAAGTTTGATACGGACTCCTTGAACTTCCTGTCCCTGCACATGTAGACAGGCATCCTGTTCGACACACTGGGGATCCTGACACAATAGTTACATAATCATTCCAAGCAACCTGAGGACATCCAATTTATCATGATTTATTGTAAGACTGGGGACAAACTTATATCGGGACCATAACACAAAGACAACCATTCATCAAAACGCAACATAGAATAAGTGTTCCTCTGTGTGTCTGGGTATAGGTTTAGGGTGTACACGGGGCACAAGGTTTGGTTGGTGAGAGGGCAATAGCACACAGCTCTGTACACTCACAAAAATCACTTGAGTTTCAGCCCTTTACTGATCTATGGACAGACCTTTCACATTGTGTTCTGATAACATCTGGTACAATACCAACCCATTCACACCGTTTTGGATATTTATATTTTGTGTTCAGAGTTCTTTTCTTTGTCCTCTGTGAGTGTGTATTTTTCTAGATATTTTGCAGAGCTGTACCTCAAAAGAACTATGAAATGACATCTATGGTATCCAAAGAACATGTCAAACAAAGATACAAATAGAACTGAATGACACATTATCAGAGAAACACCAACCTACTTTGACATTTTCTTTTGTTCAATATTCCTTTCTTTTTTTTACTGACAATAAAAGTTTCTTCTTTGCCTTAAGTGAGTACCAAAAGTGTCGTTATAGTCAAGGTGTCATTGTAAACGCAAAAGAATTGTGTCAAACCACCTGTGTTTGTGAACAAGGAACACTGATCTGTCTGCAAGAGCTGCTGTACAGCATCTACCAGCTGAATTTTAAAATATATGTTTACGTCTTTATCCCCTATTTCATTATATTGTGGCACTGCTCCTCTATTCCTTTATAGTGGAAACAGACATAAAACAAGTCCCCATGTGCTCAGGGACACATACAAGCTTTCCTAAAGGTTACACTGGAGTCTGATAAGCTGCTATTCTCAGAATGCGTAGTGTAAACAACGAGGACAACAATCACAATGTGTTTTCGTTGTTGTTGTTGTGTCGTTGTTTTTCTACTGTAACTTATAATTGAGACATAACTAGCAGAAAAACCCGGAGAGACAGCCATGCGGAGAGGAGATGAGATAAAAACGATATGGAAGTCGACAAGCGGAAGCGCAGCGTGTGGTACGTTTTCAATCTGCTTTCTGTCTCTGTCTCACAGACACTTCAGTTCACCAGCTGCAGAGAGAGTAGCACACATATATAGAGACAGGACAGAGAGTGGCACACGTATATAGAGACAGGACAGAGAGTGGCACACGTATATAGAGACAGGACAGAGAGTGGCACACGTATATAGAGACAGGACAGAGAGTGGCACACGTATATAGAGACAGGACAGAGAGTGGCACAAGTATATAGAGACAGGACAGAGGTTCTACTGTGGGAGACACTAACCCCATTTGTGGGCGGGTAGGTCATTAATCTAAGCAGCCCTATTATGGCAGGCCCCCCTGCAAGAGATATAAAAAACCCAATCACCAAAACTTATCGGTATAACTTATTACTCTCTGTTTCATCACTGAATGCCAATTAATGCTCTGCCCTAAACGGAGGGTGTGAGATCTGCAGGACTGTTTCTGGGGAGATCAACGGGTTTGGGGCGTCAGACCACTGAGAGTGGATCTGCTGCTTTGGAGCTGTAATTGGAATTTTTGAAATGTGGCGAAGATGGAACACCCTTTGAGAAAGAGATCCCCTGGGGATGCAGAAGGATTCAGCCCTTTCTGATATTTGACTGAGTGATGTTCACTATAATGTAGTCATCCATGAATATCTAGGAGATGTTGGAAATTTCCTCTGAGATTCTCCATGTACTTTAAGCACCATAACCTTCATGAGGTAAAAATCTTCTCCAGTACCCTGAGCAAATTATATTAGACACTCTGAAATTGAATCAAACTCACTATTCCACAGTTGACCGTTTTAAGGTCAGTACCACTATAGCCCGTTAGACAGTGTGATTATCCTGCCTACATGTCTGTTCCTCCCAGACGAGAAACACACATGAATTCATAAATCAAATGATCGCTATCCCTATTTAAAATAACAACAATGCCTACTTATCTTGCACCCTCTAAAACATTAAGGAAACATAGTCATTTACATATTTCACGCCTGGGGCTTGATTTAAATTGTGAGCTGGTTTTACAGAGAGCCAAACAACATCGGAAAATCTATTGGGCAATTAAAGGAGTAAAGACACATTGAGCTAAATTAAAACTTTTGATTGATTACACAAAGTTTGAAAAGACAAACAAGCTCGTAAAAATTGGCATCCTTGTCACAGCACTATTCCATACACAAAATATAAAGGCCTCACAGGCAATGTCCATTGTGAGATAGCGTTATTAACAGTTTCAAACCTTGGCACTCAACTGAATGCCTCCCTTGCTTGCAAAAAACCCTTTCAGTAAATTAGTCTGACACGGGGACGAGATTGTCTGGTTTCACGTCTACTTATATGTACTCAACTTGGTAACGATTTCATGTTCAGAAACGCGAACAACATTCGTGAGGCAGGAGATGGGATCAGTCCTGTGAATGCCTTGGCAACACCATATGTTGACCTGAGGGATAGGGAAGAGGCAGGAGACATCTGGCAGGGTGTCCATTATGGTCTGATCACCGCAGTCAGCACTTATGCAACCTTGAACATTTTTAACAACTTATAAAACACAATACCATCTAGTATAGAAATGTATGACCAATCGTATTTAACCTCAACTCAGAATCCTCGGTTGGAAAATGATTACATATTTGTTATTTCTTTATTTCATCATGATTTCTGAAGAGGATAAAATGGGATCTGGGTTCCTGCCCTTCCCCCCCACAGAGGTCCTATCTGCTCACTGCTCAACAGCCTGATCTGGCCCTTCCACTTGCAGTATCAATACTATGCTAAAATGGATGCTAAGAGCATGGATAATCTTCAGATGGCGTCAAAAAGCCAACCGACTATCAATAATCCTCTTAAATAACCCTCCGGCACATGACAACCATACGCAGCAGATTGATGCTACTGCAAAGTAGAACCAGTAACTAAAGCTATCAACCTCCCTCCTAAGCATGACTTATTCAGCTCTCCACCAGGCAGAACACGCAGCCTTCTAGGAGAGATCCTATCTAGACCCACTTGGTGGGAAAGCTGTTGTTGCTAATTTTAAGCCTGGGCACAGCCGAGGCTGTAAATAAATCATTAGCTGCGTCTGAAACAATGAGAGTCATCTCCTAGGTTGCCGAGGGAGACGGCGGGTGGTACCAGAGGAGTAATGACTCACACCAGGGGAGGAGCACAGTCAGAGATCCTGCCTCCATGGCCCTGGAAGGAGGATCCCCTCCTCTTCTCCTCCAACCCCACCCACCCCACCCCCCCTCATCTCCACCCCCACCCACCCACCACCCTCATCTCCACCCCCAGCCACCCACGCCCCCTCTCCTCCACCCCCACCCACCCACCCCCCCTCATCTCCAGGACAGCTGCTGCCCAGCACCCAGCGCTTGCCTCCTCCCCCCTCTCCCCCTCCCTCCCCGCCTCCCTCCCTCCCCCCAGCCTCACGCACCTAGCGCTGTGTGGGTCTGGCTGACAGCCCCCAGCCTCACGCACCTAGCGCTGTGTGGGTCTGGCTGACAGACCCCAGCCTCACGCACCTAGCGCTGTGTGGGTCTGGCTGACAGCCCCCAGCCTCACGCACCTAGCGCTGTGTGGATCTGGCTGACAGCCCCCAGCCTCACGCACCTAGCGCTGTGTGGATCTGGCTGACAGCCCCCAGCCTCACGCACCTAGCGCTGTGTGGATCTGGCTGACAGCCCCCAGCCTCACGCACCTAGCGCTGTGTGGGTCTGGCTGACAGACCCCAGCCTCTGTCCCCTTCTGCTTGCCCTTAAGTGTCTCCAACCAAGGGAGAGTTTGATACGCACATTGTAGCGTGGGTTCACTGTGCGTATGTACAGAATGGTAATGTTGTGCAGCGTTGGCCTGACAGCAGGGCGAGGCCCCCTCCCCCCCCCCCCAGTCCCTCCTTGTGACACTTGATTGCAGGAAACTGTTGCAGAAGAGGAGAAATGAAAAGGGAACTTTTTCATCATTAGCAGTGCCTACAGTCACTGGTCGTCCTTCACATAATGATGCTGCAAGTACTGCACTCCATGTACCCGACTCTATAATTACATTACACTGTTGATGATATACTTCATCTGACATATAAACAAATATTTGTTTGGAATTGACACAAAGCACAACTGAGGTAATGAGCACATCCTAAATCCAATCCTCACGACACTGGTGATATCTCAGATTTTGCTACAGCTTGAAAAACAAACTCTTATAATTGGATAACAACAGAGGCTCTAAAAGAACATATACTTACTAGAATGTAACATCATTCTGACCCCTCAATAAGTATTTATAATCATGACAGGTTGTATAATATAGACAGGGATGGCTGGTTTTAATAGGGTTTATTGTTCCTTATAAGCCTTGTGAAGGTTCTCTGAGACCTTATTGTCTGGTTTTAGTTCATCTTCATAGAGCTAAATTCTACCATCTCCCTGCACTTGCCATTTCTGGAATGGAATCCATGGAGCTGATCAAATGTGAATAACGATACAAATAGGTTTTTCCGTCCAAGAGGCTTTGCACATTCTTCTTGCAAATGATTCCTAAAATGCAGTTATCCCAAGGGCAGGCCAACGGAGTTAACTAAGGTGACATTACTGTTTCCTAAAATATGCAAAGTCATATAAAACTAGAGAGGGTACAATTTATGGGGAAATTGTAGGGTGTGCTTGCTTGTGTCGGTTGCACAGGGGTCCGTTTTTGAATGACATTTTTAAAACTGATATTTCTGTATATTTTATATAAAAATGCATACTTATTATTTATAAAGATTACATAGATTTAAAAGCATTTTTTTTTGCTGCTCATTTACAACTGAAAATACGAGTGAAGTGTAGAATGAAATAGATCTTCTCATTTCCCCTGCAAAAGGCATCCTCATCGTTGAATCAAAACGAATACATTTGGCAGACCGGTGTAAAAATTGACCTAATCTCTATGACGTAAACGTCCTTTTAAGTTTTTCCCTTCTCCTGATATTTTCATGCATTTAGCCTACTCATATTGCATTCATTCATGAATAAAGAACCCCCTCTGAAGATTATTCTACGACGTTACCGGCAGTAGAAGATTGAATCGCGATTCAAACAGTACCATCTTCTAACTGAAAATATGCCCCAAAAACGTAAATAAGCTTGACATTTATTTAGTGGAAAATCGCTTTCATGAAAAGCTTACTGGTAGCGATCATTAAGTAACAACAGTAACAACGCAAAGTGCGCTATCCCTGTGTGGAGAAGCTGCCCCGGTAAATTGTACTACTACGGTACAGTACTAGACTACTGCTGTGTTCGTCTTGGTAGCGATTGCGTTGGTTGAATTGGATTTAACGTTCCGTTGTACGGTTTAGGCTGAAATTAATTATTTTCATGAACAGATTGACAAAGTTTAGGCTGTGGCAATGAAGTTAAGGTTAGCAGTTAGATATACTTTTGATTTAAGTAAGGGGAGTGCCGAACATGTTCTGTCGCCGTTTGACTTCCTACAGCTGTGTAGATGTTTGTGTAGTGTCTCGTGTAGGCTACAGCGTTTCAGTGAGCAACACTGGTTTGAAACCACAGGTAATGATAATTTCACCCACAAATCGTTTACTTGTAATGTCATAATAAATCCTACAACGAAAATGTATTTGTGAGGAATGTTTATTTTAAAGATTGAAAACAGATGCATCATAGACCACTGTAGTATGTGTTGCCCGGGCAACAGAGGCTAATGTCATGATGCTAATGCTTCAGTGAAATAGTAGACTACTGTTTCCAAAAGTAGATGTGGGCCTACTTCCTTAATAATATCAGCTAATATTGTACATTACATTTCATAATTGTGTTTCACATCACAAAGTAAAATGAGTAAATAGTTATCACCCTGGCCTCTTTGCTTGTGGCGTTCCTGCAGCTGCCTTGCAGTAAAGCTATAGTTAGCCTAGCTATCCCCCAAGTTAACAGATGTGAAACGAATGTTCTGCTACAGGTAGTCACGCGTGTTTTCGTGACGTTAGTAACGTCAGTGACTGTGGCTAGCAAATTAGCCACCGTTAGCTTCACTTTTCACCACAAAAACGCAATTTCTACTTAAACCATGCAACGGAACGTAAATAAAAATACAACCAACGCAATCGCTACCAAGACGAACCTTTTGACACCGCCGTTGTGTATGTAGTCCAAATATTGACTGATCCTTAGGGGGGCGAAAATAAATAATAACTAGAAAAGGCTGTTCCTGCGAAACAGCAGTGAGAATGCTGAAAACCTGAATGGGGATAGCTGACCATGCTAAAAAAGCTGAAAATAGTGAAAATTTAGTAGAAAGTTATAAGCTGAAGCTTCAAAGCAACCGAAAGGTATTTTTGAAAGGGGCTGGAGCAGCATTCCAACAATGATTTGAAAGGATTTACCATTACTTTTAAAGGGAGAATAATTTGCACAAAAACCTTTATATTTTAAAAAGTATAAAAGTGAGAAATGAGAAAATACCCGCAAGCTGAAATGAATTTCAAAAATGTGTGAGTGACACAAAAGAGGCAGTGTGGAAGCTGAACTGCATCATCTGCATCATCTTAACAAAGCTAAGAGCTAAAATAGCCTACAATGCGGGAGAAGCTGAAAGCTGAACTGTTAAACAGAAGAAGTAGGCTAGCTAGTCGGAACAAGAATATTATCGTTTTAACAGCTGAAATTATAGTTGGGATAGTAATAGCAGTAGCAGATGTAGCCTACCATTGAGTGCGTTTACTCGGCTTTCTTAGTAGGATTCAATGTGTTGATGGAATGAAACATACAGCAGTAGAGCCGATACAGGAAGACACGGCGACACTTTGTTGCAGAAGGATGATGGTGCAAGTTTTGTCCGTGGAGCATACAACGATTAATAAAAAAGAATCATGTAGACGCGTTTATTGAGTAATCGCATAACTAATTACACATGTAAACGGAGTAATCGTATTATTGGCATAAACCGACAATTGCTAGTAATCGTGTTTCTCATGGTCAAGTAAACGTACCAATCACCTGTGTGAGAGACTGAGTGGTGCGTGTCTGTCGTTACGGTGATGGTGCAGCTATGATTGCTAACGCGCTGAGGGCAGAGAATAAGAGAAATGTAGCTAGAATCCACACCTCAAACAAGATAACCTAGACGCAAAACTGTACGTACAATCCAAAATATAAGGATATTTTCCGAGACCCAAGACTCTGCCGAAACCAGAGATATTCTTTATATGTCTGTGCAGTCAGAAATACGACTCTACCTGCAGTTTCAAAAACGTGTTCCTTTTGCTTTCCTGGTGCTTGTTTGTTTGGTTGCCACGGTGATGGCGCAGCTGTGATAGCTAACGAGCTAGGCAGAGAGAAAAACGAACATTTACCTAGCATCCACACCTCAAACAAGTTGACCTAGACGCAAAACTATACGTCCAATCCAAAATATAAGGATATTTTCCGAGACCCAAGACTCTGCCGAAACCAGAGATGTCCTTTATATGTCTGTGCGGTCAGAAATACGACTCTATCGGCAGTTTCAAAATCTTGTTCCTTCTTGCTTTCTCTGACTGATTTTACTCACCTCTCCATTGAAGTTAGTGAGAGAATTTGAAAGGCTGCTCTCGCTTCAAGGCTCATAGCTGAAAATCTGTAAATGTGAGCTCTTTAGTAGTTACATTGGCTGAAAGAGGACAATTTTTCCTACATTTTAAGGTATAACTTGTTTCTGTAAGTTAAACTATATGAACGTTAGAGGAATTTGTTTGACAAATTAGTTGAATATCAGAAAAAGAGCAGCAAGCAGAGTGGCACACTCTGCTTGCTGCTCATTCATAAAAATCAAGAAGGAGCAAACATTTTAATGTATTTCAAACTGTCATAATTCAAAATTGGCTGAACATTTGAAAAAGCTGAATCATTTGGGAATAGCTGAATGTCTTGTGAAGATTTTAAAGGTTGAATGGTGTCTCTAGCTGAAAGTAAGCTGAAGTAGTTACGTTTGAAAGAGGTGGAAGCTTTTTAATGATTTGAAAGGATTTAGCATTACTTTTAATGGGAGAATAATTTGCACAAAAACCTTAATGTCAGGTAATGATAATTTCACCCACAAATCGTTTACTTGTAATCTAATGTCATAATAAATCCTACAACGAAAATGTATATGTGAGGAATGTTTATTTTAACGATTGAAAACAGATACATCATAGACCACTGTAGTATTTGTTGCCCGGGCAACACAGGCTAATGTCATGATGCTAATATTTCAGTGAAATAGTAGACTACTGTTTACGAAAGTAGATGTACTTCCTTAATAATATCAGCTTATATTGTACATTACACATCACAATTGTGTGTCATATCACAAAGTAAAATGAGTAAATAGTTATCACCCTGGCCTCTTTGCTTGTGGCGTTTCTGCAGCTGCCTTGCAGTAAAGCTATAGTTAGCCTAGCTATCCCCCAAGTTAACAGATGCGAAACGAATGTTCTGCCAAAGGTAGTCACGCGTGTTTTCGTGACGTTAGTGACGTAGTGACGTTAGTAACGTCAGTGACTGTGGCTAGCAAATTAGCCACCGTTAGCTTCACTTTTCGCCACAAAAACTTAACTTAAGCCCAAACCATGCAACGGAACGTAAATTCCAATACAAGCAACTCAATCGCTACCAAGACGAAACTTTTGACACCTACGTTGTCTATGTAGGCCAAATATTGACTGAGTTTTAGGGGGGCAAAAAAAAAAATAAATAATAATATATATGTGAGAGAACAAAGGTTGTGCTCTCGCCGAAGGCTTGAGCACACCCAATAATTCCCAGCTTCAGAACTCTCAAACTATTGTGGTTAGTCTCGCCTCGTGGGTGAACGTACCGTGAAGAAAATTGTAGAGGGCTCGGAGTCTGTACCGTGCTGTGGCGTACGAACACCACGAGGATGATGACAGCGACCCGACATGACTAACAAGCCTATCTTAGCCAGGCAAAACATCCCCGTCCTACACAAACAAGTGCAGATGCCGTTACAAATGAGCGCAATAAATTCTCCTTTGATATGTAATTGGCGTAAAAGACATCTGCCAGAAGGTGACAGCCTTCGGATGAGGATAGAACGGGATTCCTGGTTCGCTCTCTTCCTCCACATTGATTGCTATGTTTGCTTCAGGGACGGTAGTGCGAAAGTGAAACTAAACCCATTATTGGTATTCTATTACAGATGGCTGCCTCAAAAGGATGAGGATGAGTCTGAAAGTGTGACATCACAGAGGCATTCAGCACTGTGTGGTAACTGAGACAGGTGTAAGAGACATCACAGAGGCATTCAGCACTGTGTGGTAACTGACAGCGGGACCCCAAGAGGCTTCAACTGTCTGGCTGTTGCTGCAAAATGGTGATCGGAATCGTGTGTACACAGATAACACATCTCAGCTTTACACATGAAAAAATAAAGACTAATTACTATGCAAATACTCATATTCTAGGAAATGTCAGCTATATGAGAATCCGTCCTCAAATGCCAGACTTTGAGTGACATTAACCCAACTTAACGCATATACTTCTTTCCTTGGAAGACAAAGAAAAGCACATGCGAAACGTCCTCCTCACACAAACGTAGTGTTCAGGGCCTAAAGCCAACCTCGCTCGAGCTTCAAACATTTCTGAAGAACAGTTGGAACAATTACAATGGCTCCACCAGCACGGCACTCTTTGAGGTGATTGGCTGTCCTGGTATAATACTTCTCACTGTCAGTCTCAGAGGAGAATCCATATCGGTTCAGAGATTACAGTCAGCCTGGCATTGAAGCACTGTGTTTGTGTGTTTAAATGAGACAGTTCTAATCATCTGCAACCAATTCCTTCAACAGCAGGTAGTGTTTTTAAAACGAGCCAAGCCACGATGAGCGTAACGAGAGCCTGTATGTTAGACTTCCGTCCAGCCCAATATGCCAGAGCGGTGGGCAGGTAGTCATTAGAGTCGGACAGCAGATGGCCTGCACCCTGATTGGTCTCTACGCAAAACCATTAGGCCGTGTTTCTCATCACAGCACTGCTGCCCGGCAGCGGAAAGGAGCGCGGGATACAATCAGGACAGAAGTGTAAAGAACACTCCAGTAATCTGGGCCTGCGTCGGCCCGGAGGAGCGGAAACCCTCCGTTTCCGTGCAGATGTGCACTGGCTCGAGCCTGTTTTAGTTTGATCCACCGATACGCTGTGACAAAACTGGCACGTTTGAATATAAGGTTTAAAAATATAACACAACGTGGATTAACATACCAAAACGTCAGGGAATCAACTGTCCCAATTGGGGAAATATCAAAGGTGTATTATCTGTTTGAAAGCGTTTGTTGCATGTCCAAACACATTCTGTGACTGCCTTAGCTTATTGGGCAATATTAACATGTATGAATAGAACCGGCAGAAGTGCCTGCATCATCACAGCGAGGTGTTGATGTTGGGAGTTGTGCAGCTGCTTTCATAGTCGGCAGAAGCAGATTCCCGGTTCTGTCTCTGCAGCCAACGATCATCTCAGCGGTAAATTAAAGCTGTTATCAAATTATCTATAATTTTCCAGTTTCCAGTGATGTGGTTTTAAAAACTAAAGAAACAGAATCACCGAACCACATTCTACGTGGCTGAAAATGCACTTTATTAACGGCTGAGCACTACTTATGTTTCATGATAAAAGACTCTTGTGACCGAGAGACTGTTTTGTCAAGCTGAAAGGTGGCCCAGAAACCTTAACAGTACTCAGTATAGTGATCGCAAAATCTTTTTTTGCCCTGTATGTCTTTTTATCATCTTATGTTAATGCTGTTTCGTGAACTCTCTTAGCCCTGGTCCAAGTTGAGAACGTACAAAGGCTTATAGCAGGGCTCACATTGGATTGCCTTGCGGCTTGCGCCTTCCTCCTAATGACTTTAATCAATGAGTCAAAAACCTCAATCGCTTTTTATGAACATTGTTACCTTGAGGCACGATCATGTTGAAAAATGAAATGGACCATTTCTGAGCGGGTGACTGCACAGAGTCGCCCTGAGTGAAAACAGTGCTTTGACTTCACCACAAAGAGCCGACGATTCAAATCAGTTTAAGTGAGGAATAATCGTTCACAAATCACGTTGAAATCATAAAAGCCATTTCAAAAGAACATCTCAAGGTAAGAGCTTTTACAACTCTACACCTCGAACACTGTGGGCCCATGATTGAAACATGGGGGGAGAGCAGCTGGATGATACTGTAAGGACTGGTTTGCTTGCCTCTCAACAAGTCTGTATTTAATAAAACACATGTAAGATATTGTTTCCATGAACCAACATCTCACAGGAAACGGAGAAGCCTAGATTTGTTGGTCCCAAACACTGAAGATCAATCAAACGAATTAGCACTAAATGAATGACTAATGAAATTGTTTTTCTGTTTTAGAGATGAAAAAATTCATAGCCTCGTGGAACCCCCCCCCCCCATCCCAAAGCAGGTGAACAGAACTGAATTTGCAGGGCCTTCTTGGGAGATGAAAGACAGCAGGGCTTGTTATTCTGAAGAGGATGTTCTCAGAAGCAGGATCTCTCAGGAATGATAGACTGAACTTTTAATTAAGAGTTGTGGTCTTGTTTTACTGTGTTTCTCACATTAGCATCACCAAAGAGAATACTTTAGAGGTGAGACGGAAACGTAATTAATTATAAAAACGACAAGTAGGATAAGATGAAGCCACCACTTAATCAAACAAATGATTTGTGAATCGACACTTACTTTGCAGGATGATTTCAGGTGTCGGTTGAAAACCTTAGGCTAGCTTCTTTTGCCACCAGAATATCTTCTAAGAAACTCCCAGAGAGGAGGCTGTGAGTAGATAAAACGTATTTGACAAAGGAGATAGACCTGATGAGCCAGCTTGGTGTCATATAAATACATTGAGAGGTTGATAAAGCTTCGTGTTTATGCAACGTACCATCACTAAATCTAGAACATGAAACGAGGATAAACAATTGCATTTCACTTGACCTAATTCTTAAGAAGATACTTTTCTAACCATATGGTCTCAGCTTGAGAGAGAGCGAGCGAGGCTTTGACTGAGGGCTAGATGCTCCCCTGATGGCACAGGCCCAGGAGAATCCTCCTACACGCAGTTGCTGTCATGGTTTGGGTGTGATCTGGCCAGATGGCCTGCAAAACACTGGACACGCCGGACACAAGCTCTCGGAGCCTGGCTGCTGTACAGGAGAAGTCCACCTCAGGGAACAACATCAGTAGTCTGGACGTACAGGAGCCAGCAGCTCAGCCCTGAGGCCAGCCCTGTAAGTGATAACTGATTTATAATGAGTGGTATGGTGTGATGACACTGGCAGCCATGCTTAAACTACTATAGTATACTTGGAATACGTTAAACCTTAAGGTCTGTCTTTGAAGCCGATACAATTCACTCTCAACGTAAAAGGGCAAATGTTCCCAATTTAGCCGGAGGTCCTTAAATCTCACTGACCCAGTGTTGACCCTGACAAAGCACCAGGACTATTGATTCCACATGCATTAGTCAACTGAAGCCGCTCATTCAGAGGTTAGCGGGGGGTGTCTAATGTGACGTTTATGATCCTGCGCACCGACGCATCTACAGAGCACGTGCGACTTGCGAGACCTGCTGATGGCCAAAGGAAGCCCTTTAGGCTCCATTACCTCCACACACCGTTAAGAGTCTTACAAGATGGGCCCCTCGTCGAGTCTTAATCCGGGGCCCAAGTCAATGTAAACAGGAGGATGTGTTGTGTCATGGCTGTGACGCTGTCACGGGTCAGCTCTGATGAAGCCCCCCCCCTCCCTCCTTCTGACACCTCATTATGCAGGAAAATGTCTCATTATGTGACAGTTTGCGGCCTTCCTGTCAACCTTTGTCTGGACGTACATCCTCCCTCACTCCCACTTGGCAAGAGAAATGTCATCAAACTGCGACCGAAAACAAAGGCTTTAATCACTGTTCCGGAGAGTGGCATGTTCCTTGGCACACTGTAATGACAGAAATGTTTCCCACACGACTGTCATCTGTAAAGGTCCACTGGCATTCGTAGACTAAAACATGACATCCAGTGTGAACATATGCAACGAAAAGTGATGTTTGGAAGGTTTATTTCAAGGTTTATAAACAGCAGCCTATCCCCTGACAACAGGCTGTTGAATTAGCCTCGAATACAACAAAGAGGGCAACGGGGACTTGAAGTATTTCCCAGAAGAGTGTAACAAAATACAAGGATTTTTTTTGCGTCTTTTCATTAGACATATTTACACATAATGAAGCACTCTGGCTCTAATTCATCAGTTTGTTTTACTCAGATTATTCAGTGTCTCTCGTCTCAGTACATGGCTCTTTTATGACATTCTTATCAATGCCAAACACCTAAAAGGGAGAGCTACATCTACTATGTACTGCCTTCTCCATCCCCCCTCTCTCCCTGCCCTCAAAGTGGAGTGATGAAATATGTATTCACATTCAATATGTTGGGACGCACGGTTCAAAGACAGGACCAAAGAAACAGCCTCCTCCCTCATCCAATCCCGTGAGGTAAAACCTGCTTTCTTTTCCCACAACCACTTCCTGCGTACTGTGTCCCTTTAATAATTTATGAGTCAAGTCAAAGCTGTGAGGCAAACACAATTACAGCGGGCCACCATGAGTCAGTCTGTCACCTGCAGAGCGCTCGTTTTCATTAATCATCAGCCTCTGAAGATGGAGCCCGATTCCCACGATTCCCTCAACGGTTTTCTCTCTCTAGGATTATTTTACGCAAGTATTTGTTAGGTTAAATTCTTGTACATTGCTTTAATCTTGTACATTATTTCAAAAGAATAGCTCAGATTCTTTAGAAATACACATTATTTTCAGAATTTAGTAATTATTTAAGAAGAATTATGGAAAGAAATGTCCACAATTTTTGCAAGTGAGACGAGACTACAATGTCCCAAAAGTCAGGGTGGTAATGGATCAGCAGGCAAACAGTGTGTGTGTATATGTGTGTGTATATGTGTGTGTGTGTATATATGTGTGTGTGTGTATATGTGTGTGTGTGTATATGTGTGTGTATATGTGTGTGTGTCGAGCAGGGACCAGGCAAAGCTATTTTAGAGCGCAGGAGAGGCTTCATGGTGGAGAGGAGGAGGGGCGGGGGTGGAGGAGAGGGAGGATGACGTGGTGGAGGAGGAGGTGGAGGAGAGGAGGTGGAGGAGAGGGAAGGGAAGGAGGAGGTGGAAGAGAGGGAAGGGAAGGAGGAGGTGGTGGTGGAGGAGAGGGAGGGGAAGGAGGAGGAGGGGCGGGGCGGGGGTGGAGGAGGTGGAGTCAGCACTTCAGGGGGTGTCAGTGTTGGAAGGTGTAAAGAGATCCAGCAAAGTCTGGACAGCTCTGGAAGAGTGTTGGGTGGCACATCCTAACAGGTGACACCTTCCAAATGAGGTGCTGTGAGCTGCCATCAGACGGCTTGAACTCTATCCATCCTGGAACATTTACAGCCACATTCTGTATATTACTCTATAATTTATACCAACCCAGAGAGTTGGACACATCTTCAGTCCCTTTGAGAAGGTTGAGTATATGAACGCATGCATAAATTACAATACGCTATTACCCAAATGTGTAAAGTAACGCAAAGACCAGAACTGGAAGTTAAAAGACATACACCCACCATGCTAATCGCTCTCTTACTCTGGTCTTGACTGATACATTTCCACTTCATAAGCAGATGGCACACTAACAGTGCCAGGATAACTACTCCAGAATTGCAGTGAGATCCTCCAGCATTTAGGCCATGTAACAAAGCAAGGCCCGAGGGAAGGAGAATAAACACAGTCCTCTCCTACATTCAAGCTCCTTCAGGAACACGCACGGATCGGGCCAAGATTGCCACGAGAACTGACTTGGGTATTTTTGTAGTGATCATTTGAAAACCATCCACTCCCTTCACCGTGCAACACTGCAAGCCACAATGTTACTGTAAAATCAATACTACCTTTATCCTCTGTGGCACAACAGAGGAGTGGTTTATGCTCTCAGCTTCTGAGAGAAAGGAACTTGTAATGGCCTAATGGCATTCTCTCTAATGGACGCCTGGACTGGGATGAGAAATGTGAAGGAGAGGGAAGGAGCTAAATGCTGCATCCAGATCTCTGTGTTTCACTCCGTTTTCCTTTTGATTAAATATCAAAGATCAGCCTTTTCCGTGCTTTCTGGGAAAACAGGAAGAGACAGTCCCGGTGATGCTCGTCAAACCTGAACAGATCTGGGAGATTGAAGATACCGGGCTGCACTTTAATTCTATCAGGCTTCATCTTGACATAGTTTAGGATCTTTCTGTTCTCCCTGCTCCAACGCTTACCTCTGTAAGTGTCTGTGTTCTATCGCCCTTCAGTCACTGTTGTTTGTTCGGTCTGCAGTAATCATCCCCACCAGGCTCTTGAATGCAGGGTGAGCAGGTTGCGTATTAGACTCCAGCCGTAGCAGAAAATGGAAAGTTCCCTCTGCTGAGGCAACAGTGATCCCAGGTACTATGAGCCTTACCTCATCTGACATCTGACTGTAGCACAAGCTGACATCCATGTCTCTCCGGACAGACATTAACCCCTGCAGTGGAGTTGATCGTTGACTAATATCACGGCAGGCTCTTTATTTTAACCTTGTAGCCCAACAGGGATGAAAATGAGACGTAATAGGTGCAAGCAACAATGGGGACATGAACGTTTGCCCTTTTGCCACCTTGACCTTTTGCCACTGTATGAATAGATTTGACCTCCATGTAGCAGTAGATAGGGATTTCAAAAATAGACAAATGTGCTTCAGATTTTCCCATGGATAGGAAATGAGCAGCGTCATCCCAATGACAAAACAACTACCCATTAAATACACCATAATGTGCTTGACCTACAGCTGAAGACAGTTAATTCTTTCTGTCCACAATAAAAACAGTATTTATGCTGTTGTCAGAGACAGGGCCCATTCACTGATCCAAAAACATCACTCTGGCAGTGTGAGTGGTCGTCATGCTGGTCTTCGGGAGCCATTAACTATATGAACACATTCAAAACAAAAAGGGTTCACAAGACCAATACAAAGCAACAACAGTACACAGAAAGAGGTTTCTCTGAAAATGTATTTAGAGAGTTCAGTTTGAACAGGTCGTCTATTTGCCTTCCATTTTAAAGTAGAGAGCAATTTCCCCTTAATATAGTAATATGAGTAGAATTTCTTTTCCATTAGTTCCTACATTAGCAATCCCCTCCTCAGTAACCTCTAAGATAACTGAAGTCCTTCAGACCTTGAGAGACTCTGGAGGAACTGTGACTCAGGGAACCTGCATATTGTGCATTATTTATCATTCAACTGATGGTCATAAAACGCTGTCGTTTGTATTTTCCTCAGAACCTGTTTAATGAAATCTTAAACTTCTGGGGCAGTGACTCTGCAAAAGTGGCTTCTAAGCACAGCCCGACTTCAGGGAAGTCCAGCCTGACTTCATTCAAAGCAGTAAATCCCACTGATGAATTCTTGAACCACAGTGATTCTTGCAGTGTTAAAGGAAGGACAAAGCTTTGTTCACTCGTCTCGTGGGCTACCCAGCAGGCTGATGAGAGAAGTGGATCTGCCCTGATTTCCCTCAATAATTCAGGCCAAATTGATCTGTTAATGTTTATTGATTAACTAAACCCACTGTCAGCTGGGTTGCATAAGGTCATTATATTTAGAATCTCAGATGGGCCTGTAGCAGAGGTTTATTGGGTCTTGAGGAGATGAAAATCACTTTCCACACAAGGCCTTATAGAGACAAAGATACCAACCAATAGCCACAAAACCGATCAAATAAAATAATTTAATTGTGTATCCTCCGAGTGCAGTGCTTACCTAAAATGTGCATGCTTGTTGAGAAGTTAATAGATGCAGTATTGGCCAGTGGATTCAGGCAAAACTGTTACTTTTAGTCCTCTTCATAACAAACCACAGGCTAAAATGACTTTGACATCATATTGGGTACTTATTAAACTCCTTGATACTGCTGAGGTAAAATTGTTATGCATGAAAGACTCCATGGTCTTATCAAGCTACACGTTCATTCCTCCACAGTCTGGGGATCCACAGACTACCCAAGAATTGAAGATGGTATTTTTCCTTTCAGGAATGAAAGTCAATGCAATATCTTTTAATTCATAAAACTGGTCATTTCTAAAGACCTTTGTGTTTAATAAGTAGCCAAGGTCCACTGCACTATAAACACAGCACATATCAGCAAATATGAATACCGTTTTCATGTAAAAAAAGGACTTTCATCATCTCAAAGACTATCTGTGATTCATCAGATGATGCAATATTATCTGCTAATGACAACTTGTTTGCCTCTTATTTCAGAACATGGCCTAGTATTTGATGTAATTTGGTTTTACTGCCAAGCAATGTACAGTTGACAACGTCATAATATATATATATATTTTGTATATGTAAAATGCCAACTTATGGAAGGATGCGGTACAGTGGAATATTAACATTTACGATCTCCTCACTGAAAAGGTCACATGCAATATACTCTAATGAAGCTGTATTTTCACAGCCAACAGACCTAACATTAGATAGAATGACTAACAAAGAATATTCACATCAAATCCACTTTCCTGTAATGGTGTCTATTATCTTTTCAATGCAGTTGACAAAAACACTCAAGCAAATGAAATGGAATTCTGATTGAGCTGTCAATGCCGGTGTCTACTAATACACTCATCAACAATATCATTTTAAACACGCGACTCACCCCAGGAGAAACCCACAGTTACAATACCTGAGAGGCGTGCAGCGTTTATCATGAACCTATATTTGCAAATACATTTTTCCAAGCCAGAACCTTTTAGAAAAAAGAACTGCATGTTTGGACCAAAGACTGTTTGATTGTTTGATTGTAATTGTCACGATAATTGTGAGTAATTTACTTTAAATTACGTTATTATCCAACTCAGCATGTGCAATTGCATGGGAGCACATTTCTGTATTTAACTTTGCTGAAATGATGACTTATTATGCAGATATTAATTGATGCTGACAGTCAGTGACTACTGAAATGGAACTGCAGAGTGATTACAGCAGGAGATTCATCATATTTACTGTCCTCACTTGTGTCAGAGACTGACATGCGATTCTAAGCTGGATCCAATTGGGACTAAGCTTCCCTTAATCATTGCCTGCAGAGCATGCAAAGGGTCGCCCAAATCAAGATGCCACAATCAACCAAGGTCTGCACGTTCCTATTTAATGTTTTCACAGGAGGTCAATGAGAACCCCCCCCCGCCCCCACCCCACCCCCCATCCCCCCTACCCCCACCCCAAGAATTAAGAAGTGAAGTGACTGCTCATAAATGGAAATGTAAGTAAAATGCCATTAAACAGAACGCCACAAAGATGTAAAAGTAAGAGGGATTACGACTAATCTTGTTGATGCTGCGATGGAGACCGTGAGTGCAGTGAGTGCATTCTCTCGAGGTCAAATCCGCTCGGGTAGAGATCTCTCAGACTGCGGCCGCTCTCTCTGGTACATCCTGACAGGGAGAGGGACTCAGACAGGCAGATATCCACAGGACTCAGACAGGCAGATATCCACAGGACTCAGACAGGCAGATATCCACAGGACTGCTGAATGTCTCCACGGTTTCTCCTCAAGGCCAGACCAGGGGAGGCTTTATTAAGGACAGGAGTCAGAGAGGGTTCTGGTCTGCACACACAGCCCTCAAGATCATTCTGTCTGATAAGTGGGGTGAGCGAGGTGGAGATTGTGGGGTGGTAGGGGTGGTGTGTGTGTGCATGTGTGTGTGTGGGGAGGAGTAGAACAGGTATGGACACCACCAGTACGGCCTCATCATTATCGAGCGGGGTTCTGAGGCCAGGAGACCTCACAGATCATCCCGGTGTTGCACACTCTGGCAAGGCAACAGAATATCATCAGGCCTCTGTAGATGGAGTTCAATCACAGCACTCTTTAGCCTCGTTAAAACTGTTGATGGGGCCGGAAATCGCTAAATCCCCACCAGCCCAGTAGCAATCAAAGAGGCTATATGAGGTGGCCTGTGATACACACACACACACGCTCACACACACACACACGCTCACACACACACACAGGAAGCTCGCAGGTGATTAAGTGTTAAGTATCAGTGTTTTTGTGATACAGTCGGACAACATCTGGGTTTATCAAGTAAAATGAAGATGAAAATAATGTTTGTGCCTGTGGTGTTCTCACAACAACTAGTAGCCTGCTGTTCGTCCACTGCCTTCCCAAGGAAATGATTATGGGTTCGTAGACAAATACAAGATTTCCAGCTCAAAAAAACAGAAGCCAGCCACTCCTGACAATAAGGCCAGTCTGCCACTCTGATCAAAGCACCAAGTGCATCTCTTCATCTGGATAATGTTCAGGACAAGACAGGTAGAAGCACGATGCTAATATTCCTAAAACGACTCCCTCTACGGGCCTGCCTACTCTGGCAGGGAAAGACACATTTCACAAGTGTTTCCAGCACTAAGAAATGATTTAAATGATGGACCGCAGTGGGAGGATTGCTGGCAGTAAGAGGGGCCTCCTAATCATATGACAGCGGCCAATCTCTCTCACACCCCCACCAACAACAGCTGGACAGGGAGGCTTAAGCTGAGATAAGTTGACAGGTTCTTTAGGAATTTCAATGTGAATAACCTGTCATCTGAGCCACGTTTAGTGTTGCTTTAAACACTGACTGACACCACAGAACATATAGCACTGCTCTAAGAAAGAAAAGTACAGTACTGTTCAAAAGTCGTAGCTAAAAATAAATAAAATAAATAACAGTTAAGCATAAATGCTTTAAGAAATAATTAAATGAAAATACTAAATATTCGAGACAATACTCGTAAAAAATCTTGGGTTTCTACGACTATTACCCAGTACTGTAAATATGGATATTTGAATTCTATACCAATTAATAGATTCATTTCTATTCATTGAATGAGATGTGAAAGATCAAGATCAAGACACGTTTTACTCAAAGATGATCCTGGCACCTTGTTATCCATCGCCTTGGCAACTGAGACCATTAGCGGCTCCTTTATCTGCACCTTGAAACCTTCGCCTCCAGGACCCCAAATCATACAGGAGAACAAGCAGCTGCAGCCACGGTCTTGGAATTCAAAGAGCCGCATCGTTGAATCTTACTTTGGAGCGCTGGGATGCAAAGTGATTAACCTTCAGCTCCTGTGTGTGTACAGAAAAGCCTGTCAAACAGCGTTAGTCCAGAGGAACTTTAGGGGAATGTTTGACATTAAGCAACTGAGGACGCCACAGGCGTATGCCCAGTAAAACCTGTCACACAGGTTCCACATCTGTGGAGCACCAGCTCGTCTCTGAACGGACGTCTTCTATACACAGCAAGGCTCTCAGAGACAGAGAAATGGAGGCACTGTCTTAGGCTGATCCTGTGAGTAAGTACGGTTTCCTAGAGTCAAATGATTCGCTAGTGAGATACCAATTAGCCTAGCGGCACTCTCTAACACCGTAATGAGGAATTGGGATTGTGATGAAGTTAAACTGCATTCAGAAGGGGAAGAGGAACATTCAATTAGGCTACTGAGTAAACAACACTGTCTCCCCGTGAGGTCACCGAGTTAACCCCCCCAACGTTGTAGTCACCTCGTTAATTACGACTACCGCTCCAGGCAGCCAGGCCGTGCTGAGGATGATGGGAGATGTAGTTCAGGAAGTGCTTAATTGCACTTGGATCAGGCTGGTGCACTTCAACACAGAGCTGTTCAGGAGGGAGGACACCCAAACCCCAGACCACTCCTCCCCCCAGACCTCTCTCTCCTCCCCGGCACCCGGTGACCCTGACGGTGACCCCTGACGGCGACCCCTGGTGTGTCGATGTCCGGAGGGGATGTGCCTACACTAATGAAAGACCTGCAGCCAGAAGGTGATGGGGCGAGGTGACACACTCCCTGAGACAGGGGTGCCTCCAAGGGCTCATTAGGACGGGGAGGGGGGAGGGGGGGGGGGGGGGGCGGAGCTCCAGGGTAGCTGGATGGAACTCTCTTCAACATGGACGAGGCACACAGCGGAGCATTTACCCTGTGTGGTGGTCTCCTGCGCTGTTTACTCCACACAGACACTGTAAAAGCGTCGGGCCGTCTGCAAACACACACACACTCACACGCATACGAAATGCACACACACACATGCACACCCACATCTATACTCCAGTCAAACACACACATGTGCACACACATCTATACTAAAGGCACACACACACACACGCACAAACATACTGCATTCTACACTTTCTAAGTGTGCTGGGTCTACGGTTTAACAGGTGAAAGGATGGAGATGAGGAGCTGAGATGCAGGCGGTGTGGTCTGCAGATGATCCCGTGATAAGTGTCCCATCTCAGCGCAGAGCACCAGAACGTGTTATAGGCATGAAACACATCAACATCCACCATGACATGAAAAACCGTCCCCTCAGCCAACCACATTCTACATTCCTTTGTGAGGGATAGCCACGCTGTGATCATCTCTCACGACCATACAGTTCTCATTGACTGAATGTCGGTTATTAACCTTTAATTACTTTAAGAGACACCCAAGCCCATAAATATATTGCTCTAAGAGAAGCACAAGCAAACCAGCATATGTGTTACTAGCCCAGAGAGACCAGGGTTTAGTACATGTCTTTGTGGTTTGGGGTTTATTAAATTGGACAGTCCGTTGGGTACGATGATTAAATGAGACACGAGACGCAGATATGTAGAAGAAAATCAATCTGTGCTCTCTTGCACACAGCGGAGTACCAAATGACAGTCCAGAAATGTGAGGCGTACTTCTCCTGAGCCTGATCACAGCGTCTATTCAATATTTTTTAGGACGTACTTCAGGGTTTTAGAAGTAGTCAAAGTCTCTTTTGTAAACATGTTAAGGAAGATGGCAGGATGGTCTGAGGGTATGATAGGAAGCAACATCCTAACGGCGTCTTTGCCATTCATAGCCTTACCTCATGACGAAATATCAATACCATTTATGATTATTGTATGATTAATTATACAGTCTCTACTGAAAAGCACACACTTGTACAACACTTTAACAGTAAAAAGTTTGCAAAATATTTCATGAAACACTCCTCCCAAGTATTCAGGCTTAGAAAAATCTAAACATTGAGACTAGCGCTAAATTTGGAAGTCTTGGAAAAGTCCCCGAAAGAACTTCAGAGTAACTCCCCAAACACCACAGAGAAAGGTTCTGCCTTCATCTCCATATCACAAATGAAGCCAGTTATGACCATCTTCTTTCACTGTGTATTTGACTGAAGCCAGAACTCAAGTACACGAACCAGCGAGAGAGGACCAAGGAGAATAAATATTCACCTTGTCTAATAACATCCACACACTTCTCCCAGTACTGGGTTCTACAGGGACCCTTTCCAAATCCATTAGCCCCATACCTTATCATAGTTAGGGAACAAAAGACAAATCTTCCCTTGATGAAAACATCTTTGATTTCCCACAGCTGCTCTTCCACCACCAATCTGCCTAGCCTGTGAAGCAGGCCCTCAACACCACTGCAGACAGCTCAATCTTCATCACTTCGCTCCCCCACCCCTTAGCGCTGAACTGCCTTTCTCTCTCTCTTCTCTTCCCTTCCATTCTCTCCCTTTATGTCTCACTGTTCCTTTCATCCACCCCTTCCCAATACAGCCTGGGTTCAGTCGTCAAGACCCACCAGGAAAAAGGTCTTTAATCTTGGTCGGAAATCAGTAGTAATGGAGCCAGAAAACCCAGGGCATTTATCTCTCATGTCCGAAAATGACAGTATTATCTATCCTCTAAGAGCTGTTTCAGTGTGCTTTTTGTGTTTCTTTATCAGTGCTAATTGATGTAATTATTGTCTGGTTGTTACAGAATGGATGACAGGCTTCAGTTAGAATGCGTAGTAAACACAGCACCATAAGAGCACACAGCATGCAGTCTGCCTCTCCTCTAATGACGGCACGAGCCTCTGATCTTTCATCTACGGATGCTTCCAGATCTCGTGTCCCTAACAAAAACCAGGGATAGAAATCCATCTAGCTCAACTCAGAACATCTAATGCACCTTTTTAGTTCTCAGAATTTCTGAACACACATTTTAGAGGCCATGCCATTTATCTCCAGTCCACCCCCGTGACTACAAGTCTGCAGTGTGGCCGAATCGATACCAACTCCTGGTCCCAGCTGATTTTAATCAGGTTTTTCTCATTAAAAGGGTCTACCTGAAGAACCCTTTACTCTTGGAGCGTGGCAGCACGGGCTGATTCCAGTCAGGGTCTGGGATCCAGACATCTCAGAAAATGAAATGTGAGCTGTGCACATCAGTGAGCTCCTCTCCAGGGTGACAGTCTGTACTTGCAGTCTACTAGTGGTTTCATTAATCTGATTCTCAACATGTCCTTCTTAACATTCATCATAATATAAAATGGAAGATTCACATATTAAATTCAAATTGTACAGTACATTACTGTAATGGTATGTATATTAGGGCTGTGCATAATGAAGATTGATATTGTCTCGTGCCTTAACACGAAGCAGAGAGTAGAGATACATCATTTAGTGATTTGACTCATGTTTGCAGGTACAGTAACTGTGTTTGTCTGCCTCCTTACAGAACGTGTCGAGCCACAGCTGACACAGTGCTTCAAGACAGCTTGAGGGAAGTGATCACATGATCCAGTCACAGAAACACCTTCTTCTTCTTCTTCTAAGGTTCCCCTCGGTCCCTCTGGCTGCCATGAGCACTGAGGGTCCTCTCCTCATGTCTGACCGAGGAAGATAAAGTGAGTTCCACTTAGGCTTCTCTGGGACCGCTCCCACGCCTCCAGCGCTACATCCAGGACAGACATCCACTTGAACAACAGAGGAAAAGAGTCCGATGATATTGGGTTTGAAGAACATCCCATGTCCCAGGACCAAAGCCCCTTGCCTTTCCTGCCTGATCCTCGCCAAAATAGATTTTCTGCGGAGTCAGCAACAAGCCTCTGCATCGGACACCGGGGCTGGGAGGGATCATCTGGAATATCAGTTTCAGATGGACTAGGACGCCACGCTCTGTACACATCGCTGCTTCCTGAGTCACCTTCACAGAGCTCTGAGCCCTGAGGAGAAGGATAGAGATGGAGAAGAGACTTGGAGCAACCTGATCATTCTCTCTCACCCTCTCTGTGATCACAGGCCTGTGTCACACGAGAGACTGGCCTGTGTCACACGAGAGACTGGCCTGTGTCACACAGAGACTGGCCTGTGTCACACGAGAGACTGGCCTGTGTCACACGAGAGACTGGCCTGTGTCACACAGAGACTGGCCTGTGTCACACGAGAGACTGGCCTGTGTCACACAGGGACTGGCCTGTGTCACACAGAGACTGGCCTGTGTCACACAGAGACTGGCCTGTGTCACACAGAGACTGGCCTGTGTCACACGAGAGACTGGCCTGTGTCACACAGGGACTGGCCTGTGTCACACAGAGACTGGCCTGTGTCACACAGAGACTGGCCTGTGTCACACGAGAGAACCAGACGATATATAATTAGGTGTGCGCATTAAACAGCTGTGATTTCTGTGAGCTTTTATCCTATTTGGAGTCTATGTTGCCTGACACAGTCCTCCAGTATATGATGATGGACAGGCTTGGTTTGGAGTGTATCTATATGATGGTGGACAGGCTTGGTTTGGAGTGTATTTTTTCATTACCGTGCTCGGTGGTAGTTGGTTCGGCGAGCACGGTAGGGGAAACCAATGAGGTCTGCAGCCTGCAGGAGCTTGCTGCTGCAGGCTGCAGAGTTCAGGTCAGACGTCTGCTTTCAGAACTCTCAAACAAAGCCAACCACTTCAAGCCTGGAATTGTCCAAACACCACCTTAACAAGAACTCCCCCTGCTTTGTAGATTACAGTAAACAAAAAGTAAATAAATAAATAAGAATTTCAAAAACCTCTTGTAATTTCCGTTGTCAGTTGCCAGTTGTTTTTAGGGGAACGTTCTGGAAGTGTAAAACAGTTACGGGGTAGACAGCCGGGCTCCGTAAGCCCGCTGTCATTGAAAGTTTGTGCTGACTGACTTTGAATGAACTTCCATTGCACTTTGTGAAAAAAGACAACGCAATCTCTCTAAAGCCGACTGGAGGATCCAGAGCGTGCAGGAAGTCCAAGCTGTGCAGTGCTCACACTGAGCCACCGCACATCTGCAATAAGGTCAGACTTGCCAGCTGCTAGTTATGACAGGCTAGTGAGCAAATACATCTAAATAATGTCATCTGTTTGTGTGACCTATGGGGTTACCATGGGGCAGGATGAGTAGGACTGAACCGCTTTCATTAAATTGTTCCAGTTGAGAAAACGCCTTAATTACAGAATAATTGTGCAAAAAACTATGTTTTATCATCCCTTACATAATTCGGTTTCTGTTTATCACAGAAAAACATTTTTGTATCACAAGATTTGGATAGGAGTATGCCTTTAGTACTTGCAGCTGTCCAGTGGCATATATAACTAAATAAACAGTAAACAAGGAATTAGGAAACCTGAGCATTACAGTTTTTCTCGATTGGTTTCACACATTTTCTGAATGCCTACCTCATACTCTCAGAACTCTACACACAAATCAAAAAAACACACACACAATGGGCAAAACCCCTCACTTCTCCTGCAAAATTAAACTTAACATTCAAAACAATGTTATTTAATCTCAAAATGGTATTTTGTTTTCAAATGACAAACACAAACCATCATATGAATAGACATTTATAA
Organism: Osmerus eperlanus; assembly: GCF_963692335.1. Taxonomy (NCBI): domain Eukaryota; kingdom Metazoa; phylum Chordata; class Actinopteri; order Osmeriformes; family Osmeridae; genus Osmerus; species Osmerus eperlanus. The sequence goes on from NC_085020.1 coordinate 22,584,065, forward strand.
GAACCATTTGAACAGTGATGTGCTCAATGTAAAACACTATGATGAATGGAAAACACTTCTTCTTCATTCATCATAGTGAGTTAGGCCTTTTTTTGTTCAGTGTTACATTTACTACAGACAGTACATACATAAGTGTGTTGTAAAATATTTGAGAATATTGTTTTTATACTCAGAACACAGAAATACACGGTAACAAATATATTTTACATATATGTACACAGTGTACATCCCAACCAACACAAAGTTGCACATACAGCGGTTTACATACAAAATAACAGAATAATTTACTGTATAGTGTATACAGTTACATTATTATTATTTTTCTTTGTATTTGCCGTAATTTTATGGCATCATTTTCGATGTTCCATGTTCATGATTTCAGTTTCGTGTTCAGGAGACAGAAGACGTTCCCGACCACCTTGTGTTGGTAATCTTTCAGTTCTGCCAAACATATAGTAAAATACTGTAAATACTGTGTAGGAATACAAAGTAGGAAAACATTTTCCAAATACTTGAAACATACTTTATTTTTACAGTCCTACAGAACAGTCCACAGGCAATACTTTACTACTGTACTCATTGAGTACTGTATTGATATGCTGTAGGCCTACTGCAATTTTGTAGTAAGAGTAGATTTCTTACCTATTCTCATTTCGGAAAGTCCCGATGATGGATGCTACAGTGTACCTGCTCAAATTTGGCTGTACTCTTTGCCCAGCCTCCCTCATTGTTAGACCATGGTTGACTACATGGTCAACCAAAGTGGCTCGGATCATCAGAGATTATGGTCCTTGGCCTTCCTCATCCTCGTCCTCCCTGTCCTCCTCCTCTTACTCTCACTCCTCTGCCTCTGTTTCCAATGTTGGCATCCATTGCTCAAAAACAGAAAAGGTCACCTGTTGCCCTTTTATTCTAAAGCTCTGATTGCTAATTGTAAAACTGTGTGACAGGTGTTTGTCCATGCGATGAGTCAGTGTGCGTATTTGAATGGCAGTGTGTTCTTTGTGAAAACAAAAGATTTTCTTCATGAAAATTGTGCCAAATGCAGAGAATTGTGTGTAGTGTTTTGAAAAAAGTATGTGTTAGAACTGCAATTTGAGTGTAAAGCAGGAATTGTGCTTGTAGTTTAGCACAATTGGTTCATGGGGTTGGTGCATGAGTTACATGTTGTGGTCATTGTGTCTCAAGTACCAGTATTTGTGTGTAAACAATTGAGAAAAACTGTAATTTAACCCCCAAAAAAACACAAAACAGTCCATAGAAGAAGTTGATAGGATGATGTTTAATGAGTGGATATGCTCCTTGGTTGATTTGGAGCACCGAAGCGTAACATATAAAATATTTAGCTGAACTGTGTGAATCCTTTGAGTGTCTTTTAACCACTGGAACTCTAGTGGCAGTTTAAATGAGGGGCCTAAATCCCCAGGGAGGCCTTCTCCTGGCAGAAAGAGAGCGCTCATTTACTCCATGACTATACAAATTGCCAAACCGCATTAGATGGAGATTTTGCTTCTCTAAACTAATGTCAGGTTAAATATGTTTATGATTCATTTCTAAACAAACATAGAAATCCCAGACTGGAGAGAGAGAGAGAGAGAGAGAGAGAGAGAGAGAGAGAGAGAGAGAGAGAGAGAGAGAGAGAGAGAGAGAGAGAGAGAGAGAGAGAGAGAACGAGAGAAGAGAGAGAGAGGGAGAGAGAGAGAGAGAGAGAGAGAGAGAGAGAGAGAGAACGAGAGAAGAGAGAGAGAGGGAGAGAGAGAAGAGAGAGGGAGAGAAGGAGAAAGAGAGAGAGAGAGGGAGAGAAGGAGAAAGATAAAAGGGAGAAGGAGAAAGAGAGGCATCACACAGCCCTGGTTAGGGCAAGATTTACATCATTTGCATTCAACTTTAAAGTACCTTAATTAACCTTTATTAGCCGGAGGTCTGTTGACCTTGAGGGATTAAATCCTCACAGTAAATGTGGACCTGATCTGTCTGAACCCTGAAGCACAATAAGGCAGACTTCTCCAGGAAGAGGCATTCAGGAACATACATGGTAATGGGATATCAGACACACTATGTATGCCATTATTACTAAGACAACATTAGGTGCTTCAGGTTTAGCCAGATCAAAAATGTAGCTGCATTCAAGGTATTATGCAACAGACAGTTGATGGGTGAGTGGGCAAAGATAGGTGAGTGCCTGTCATGGACAGGGCTGTTCCAAGCTTAGACAAGAGAAACGAACAAACATTATCTTGAAATCTCCTCAAGCAGGATCCGACAAATGTAAGAACGAAATGAAATGGAAAAGGCAACCAACCGTTAGGCCTACTTCACAGCACTTAATGAGACTCATCCTCTTAATTATACAATATTTTTCATTTTACATCTAGATTGAACTCCTGTGCTACTTTTGAAATGTCAGATGCCCCACTATGACAGAGTATCTAGAATGTTCAATATAGCATTTAGTTGCCATACCTTTCCCTGGTAAATAAGGATTGTACAAGTGTGAAACATTACTGTTAAACATCCACTGAAATCACATTGCAGCCTGGCAATCTATATTTTTTTAAACAATTGATACAAATATAGTCCATATTGTGTTTGTTACTTACATGAGAACAACACATTCAGACAACAAAATGCAGCATAATCTCTTTTATAGATTTTCTTGTTAGCCAATTTATCTCTTGACAGATATCTGGATCTGAAAAGGTTTTGACAAATTGACTTTTGAGGCAATCAAAAGGGGGGCACTGGGAGGAGAAACTAAATCTGATTTAAAGTCAGCTTGGAAACAGCTAAACCTTGTGGAGTTACCCATCTGACCGAGCCCAACAAGCAGCCAGAGAAAGTCATATCAAGGGGATTACAATGCTGTGCTTTGCTGACGAGTCTGAATAGCTGTGTCAACAACACATACAGGCACACTCCTGGAAGATAGGAACACAAGGACATACAGCCACAGGAAGCACATCAAACACCAGCAACATTTGAACCAATCAGAACCAGATTAAAAGGTGCATAATTGCATAACTAAAATGACTGACCTTTAGATTAATCGGTGCAATGCTGCCAGGTAAATGTAAATGACTAAATGTAAATGTAGGTAAGGACAGAATTTACAGTTCTATTTGGTTGGCTTTTAACTGATTTGTGGAGGCGTTATTAATAGTTAATCAGTCGGCACCTCTCAGGAATGAGAGGTGTTATTGTTATACAATAATTTCAATGGATATACGTTCATTTTGCAGTTGGATTATGTCCATTTTGTTCCATCTTCCCCACTCGGGCCCAGGGGCTAGGGCTCAGGTCTCTACTTGGCTCCACTCTGAATGAGACAGCTGCTTACTTCAGAGGTGTCAGAAACACATTGTGAAACTGAAAGTGGTTTGTTTACTATTGAGGGGATGTTTAAAATGTGTCACAAACATGACGAGAAAATACCAGCGTGCCAGAGAATCACATACACGTCTATTCCAATGTGTTAAAGCATACTATCACAACTCTCAACACATCTCCCAGACTAAAACAATCCCATCATTGTCCTGCAGCACAGACACAGATGCAGCACAGACACAGATGCAGCACAGACACAGATGCAGCACAGACACAGATGCAGCACAGGCACCGATGCAGCACAGACACAGATGCAGCACAGACACAGATGCAGCACAGATACATTTCAAGATGTGTGTGAGTCTTAAACTAATATTAGCCTCCACTGACAAACAGAGGAAGAAAGATATTCAACATTGTATGAGGCAGGACTGAAATGAGGATCTGCAGATATTCAGATGAGAAGCCTCTTGTGGAACATGCTTTGCAACACAGAAGGGAAGGCCGTCACAAACTTCTCCAGTTGGATTCCAGCATAATCCCATGCAGGCAGACGATTTACAACACCCAGAGATTTACATGAATATGAATGCACTGCACTGCAAAGGCAAATCCATTATTGTACAGCCTATTCTTGCACACACAAGAATATAGCTGCATGTCTAAAATGCCACCAGTGAGAAAAGATCCTAAATACAAACATCTGTTGTTTTCCGGATTCTTTTGACAATAACAATGAGGATATACTGGTCATGTACTTGCTTTGACCTTCCATGACAAAAGAAAAACCTTGTCATGCTCCAACACCAACACCTACCCAGACTTTGTTTAGTCATTTCAAGGTCATGGATTCAGCTGAAAACAACAAAAGGAGAGCATTTACGTGAGAGCTCTAAAACATTTGGGCCTGGTCGCCTGGGAAATCAAGCCCACCCTCAGGTGGTCACGGCCCACAGCGCCGCACGTCTGAGCACATTCTGCAGGGGCAAGGAGACCAACATCCTATCGCTCCCTTTTCAATATCTTCTTCAAACAATAGCTCACAATGTCGCACTCTCAACATTGTAGACTTACACCATGCATACATACTCAGAGAATTTGCATAACATCCATTTGGCTCTCGGCTTTCGGAACTAACTAGGGGGTACGGAGTAACTACAGTCTCGGCATCACATACTCGCCTGTGTGTCTTTGAATTGCATTTTAAACTATTCAAGACACTTAACATCTGATCAGCATGCGATGAGAACAGCACCTGCATGAGGGGTGTATCCTCCAGAGCCTTGTTTGATTGCTAATGTTCCCTTCTGAGACCTTCCAGTACAGGACAGGGGGGGGGGGGGGGGGGGAGTGATGATTGCTGGGAGAGAGGAGCAGAATGATAAAACTGGGGAATAAATATATATGATAAAATAAAACGTGGATGTTTCCACGACAAACCAGGATGTTTACAGGCCGGGGAGTATTTAGAGCCACACTCCTGGTCCCAGAGCCACACTCCTGGTCCCAGAGTTATGGCTCTGACTCCGAGGCACCTTAGGCTCTTACCCCACCAAATAAATTGTTGTGGCCAATTTTGTTACAGGGAGGTGTGTGAGAGGCGGGGGGCAGACCTGATGGAGGAGTTTGTTTTTCGATCCCTGCACCGTCTCCTCATCCCCACATTGATTCCACGGTGATCCTGATGAGGAATGAGAGCTGCTAAAACAGGTAATCAGGAAAATAAACTGAGATGAAAGCAGAAGGAGATCCTTTCTACACTGCTTTCAACTTCTTATGTTGGCTTGCTGCCTGGGTATGTACTTAGAGCAGACCCCACAAGCCTAAGATGTGCTATTAAGTGACTTAAAGATGATATGTTCTCCAGTCTACATCATGTTAATGGGGGTATCTGAATTATTCAACGGTAATTTTCTGTTCATCAAATGATGGTTCCGAACAATTTATGAAGTCTGTATGTAGATACAGAATGGTTAGAAAGTATCTGCAGACAAAGCTGTAAAGTCATTATCCAATCAAGAAGACTTAGAAAGAGAAATGACCCTGCTATTGTGTTTATCCTCTTTCGCATGAAAATACAGACGTGAGATTCCAGCTCCTTTAACGGGCTATAAAGGTCCTTCTATTTCACTGGAGCAACACAAGGCAACTCCAGACCCAGTAACACTGTCTCTCTTACTCACTGGCATGCTCTGAACTGGTTATCCAGAGTGTGGTCTCTCAGGCTAAGTTTGCAGTACCCAACATTTGGTCAAGTGAAGTAGACCATTCAGAGGGACTTTCGTGTGCATGACACAACGGGTAGAGCGCAGGCAGATGCTCAGCCCTGACTGGTGACCCTGAGATGGAGCTACTGGCCACTGCAGCCTCACTGTAATACCTGGCCTCATTACCACAACAAGGATTCTCCCACACTCCTGAGCACTAGGACTGAGAACGTCCACTAACCATGCCCGAGAGTCAGCAAATCCCCTCAGAGATACCCAATTATAGAACCAGGGCTCCTTCAGGCATGGGCTTTAAATACACTGGCCCCGTCCAGAGGGACTTTGGAGAGGCAAGTAGGGTGAACTTCAAAAGGGCTGTCCGAGAGTTCTGTGTGAGAAGAGCTTGCTGAAACGCAGTCTGGAATCAAGCTCCCGTGATCCGACCTGACACAAGAAAAACATCCAAATGTGTGGGACCGCCAAGCCATGCCTCACATATTCATTTAAAAAACAAACATTATGTTCTTACTTAAACATTATATTACATTCGAATTATTCGACCTATAATTCCAAATTAATATTTGGACCCACTGCACACCTTGCTACTGCAAATCACCTTCAATGCAGGGATCAATTACCTCCAGCATCAATCAATACATCTATGTTGAGGGACTAGACACTAGACAATGGCAGTAATACTTATGAGGGTTTACATCGTGGCTAAATAGACTTTTCGATAATGCACCCTAAATCAATCTGTTTGTGTGTCTTTGGCAATGACAAAGGTTGTTACCAAGACACATGTGCAGTACTGTATAAGGTGCACATTGTGTATACAACGAGCTCATTCCCTGTAGGGAATTGGACTTCACACACACTTTACACCAGAGCAGCCCCTGCATGTCAGACACACATCAAACACAAAGAAGTCTATGAACCTGCAGTTCCCTCTAGTGAAGACTGCAATTGAAAACATATTATTAAAGGGGACTTTAATAATATGCTAATTATTTGCATATTATTATACGATTATTTGCTAAACAAATAATCGTTGTGTTTCAAAGGTCCATAAAGCTGAGCATTCAGCACAGAGCTTGGTCACTGGGGGCTTGTTGAAAGAAAACAGGCACCTTGAAGACACTGACAATACAGGATCAGAACATTTCAAAACTGCATCCAAATAAGCTATGATTCCTCTCTCTTCACTGCATAAAGAGATGTACGATACAGTTATAAGATATTATTCTCGAGGGGAAGAGCTATGAGCAAACTACACTTGGAAGAGAGGAGAAGAAAATCGTAAATGTATGTGCCATTATTTGCGTGATATACAAACTCACGATTTTAATTTTAATAATTAAAGTATATTTCAGTAGATCATATACGTAAACCTCCACGCTACAACATTCAGATTATATCACAGTAGACTTTACCACCAAGCTGGTGGCAAGAAACAGAAAAACCTCCAAAAAAACTTCAGTCTAGAAAATGTGTCATCGATATTGAGACCTTAATTGTCTACGGTCTGACTTGACAGAGCAAAGTCTGTAATTGCGGTTATTACAATGTAACTGTTCTAGAGTTAGAAGACCGACAAAAAGAGCAGTTCCGGTCGGACAACCTGGCATTCTCAACATTTACATTTTTTACATTTTAGTCATTTAGCAGACGCTCTTACATACAGAGAAACCCATCATGTGGCTGGGATGGAAATTCGGATGTTACCACTGAATCAACAATAGGCCTATTCCTTAATAAGAGAACAAATTAACAGCATCTAAAACAGATTTTTTCACAAAGATCGCCTCCTACTTCTTGACCTCACAGTCAGTCAGACTAAAATCCCAAGCAGCCTGATAAAAACTCAATATGAATTCTTACTGACATGGCCGATACAACACGCTGTTAATACCATATTTATATACTTTTTTAAACACATATATGACTTGCATAGTGTGAAAAATTGTCCTCAATTCTAGCTTTGTTTCACATTCATATCACCAACCTGAAATAAACGAATCCCGTTCGGAAAACTATTTTCACGTGGACAGTGGACACACATACATTCCTTTGCAAATCAGTGTATAGCACCTGCAGTTATTCTCCGCACGATTCTAAACCTTGAGCTACAAACTGAATATAAGAAATTGCGCATGCACTCATGAAACAGACGAAGGCAAGGGAAGAGAGAGGTCCTGCAGGGTTTACAGTCAAGGAACTCAATTGCCTACAACGGGGACGTATAGGCTACAGTGCGCACTCAATCAGCGTTTAAGAAGAGATAAGCGCTTAAAGACATAAGTAAAAGTACATGAAAAATCTCCGACATTTTCAAAGATCCGTGCAGTATCACCAACGTCCAAATATGTACACTGTGACACCGTGTGAATTACATGCTCAGCCTACCTTTTAAATCGACTCCATCCCATTCACACTCCTGGTCCTAATGCTACGATTGAGACTGGCTCAGCATCCGAAGGGAGCATCTATTTGTCCCGAGGAAACTTGATGGCAGAGCATGGAACTTGACATTACAGCTGTCCAATCAGAGTATAATCCGAAAGCCTCGTAGCCAATCCGGTTTTAAAGGGAAAGAGTTCATTCTGCAGACTGTACTGCAGCAAGATAGTTTGACGCTATAGGGGAATTCAACAGATTTTTATTTTGGTATGGTTGAAAAATTGTAAACGGGGAATTCATTTATACCGTTATAAATGAACTTAATCTGACAAAGTTATTAATAATAGCCTACATTAGAACAAAAAAAACGGTTAAAATATGATTACAACTGCACCCCATACGATGTTCCCATCCTGACTGACTTGAAGTGTAAAACTGAAGTTGAGAGAACAGTGTCCTCTACAGGCTACCCACACTTGCGATTAGTCACACTAGTTACATAGACAGTGAGCAAACATTGGAATAAAATACTGATATAAAATATAAAGCTACATTTGAAGTGAATGAAATAATATAGCCTAACCTTGATAGAATAATTAAAACTGTACATTCAAATCGGAATAAACTATATTAATGTGAGCCAGGCATTTTCGCTAATCGATTGATGTCCAGGTTCTATAGGTTTTTGTAGAGATAGTATTACGGATGTGCGTGTCAAAGAAAAGTTTTTTATTACAAATAGCATAAACTTCCACTTCTCTCTGGCCGCTGCAGTAGAGCCCTGAGCAGCAGTACCGGTGCTCAGAGATAGCACGTGATGGAGTTTGAGACCACAGGATACCTGTGGTCTCAAACTCATTTTAAAGCGGTTGTATTTATTTTTAAAACAGGTCTTTTTGCCTTCTTCACTATCTCACTCTCGACTCTTGTTGATAAACATTTCCCTCTGCATCTCGAATTATAGTTTACCACTCTTTATTGTGGGGGATTAGGCCTACATAGTAGAAGGGTAGCCTATCCCTACAAACTTAATCTGGAGGTTAAATGTTTAAGGGATTATGTTGAGTGGAAAATATGCATAAAAGATTGCTACAGTATACACATGTTCCAATGTAAGCAAACGCTTCTAATGAGTAATATTGATCCATCATTACCCATTTATAAATAAAAGAGTTGCTGAACTGTAAAGTGATCCAAAAGTGCCGTATTTTTTCGAATGAACGCCGCAACGTTTACACAACGTTCATTTTTGGTGTGGCGTTTATTCGAGAGCGGCGTTTATTCGAAGAATTACGGTAATTGCAGACCATGAGTAGATACAATCTCTTTAAGTGTATACTTTCTGACAGTATGACGTTTATTTTGTGAAACCGTGTCATACGTTCCTATATTTAGACTTTATAGATGGATCAGAAACCACAGCGGAGCCTTTTCAATTAAATCTTTTTATTGCCCCTGGATCAGCAATAAATTAAAAAGTAAACCAGCCTGACAAGATGATAGCATCAGGAAATCTCTTGTACAAAGCAAGATAGGCTAATCTACGAAATAAAATGTGCATTGCAAAATATTTGCTTTTTTTAAATAGGATACAAATCTCCAAAACAAACATGATTAATACCAATTAATAGGATATAGTATATACTGTATATATTATAAAGAAAATATTTCCAAGATCATTTTTACTAGGCTGCACACCAGGTGCTAGAAAAAGGTAATTGTAAAAATGTTGATATGTTGAAAGAAAAAGGCCCAGACAAATATAAGCAGTAATGGTACACTTGATTCAATTTGTAACTCTCTCCATGGACGAAAACGACAAACTAAGATTATTGCAATACATTTGCATCAAATAATTTCTTAAAACGTAATGGGTAAAGATTGATGATATGATCATGTAGATCAGGGTACTGTATGACAGAAGTGTATAAAACACTTTGAATATCCAGTTGTAATTCTCTCTGCGTCTTACATTCTCCCTTTAGTTACCATTTCATCTTAAATGTGACGTTGATGTCATCAAACCTGACAGACCAATCACATTTGTGATGTCCATTTCTCCCAATGTAACATTTCACACTCTACATTTACCCTCATTTGACTTACTCTTCTCTAACCTGCAGCACATTCATTTCCTTCTAATTCCCTTCTCTTAAAATACCATTATTTACAGTCCACCATCTCCCACAATCTCTTCTCTTCGCCCACTATATTCATTTACATACATTTACATACATGACACATTTTCCCTCTTCTAAGGTCACTTCTCTTACCACCATCATTTTAACAGGCTCTTCCTGTTCTTCTGCAGGTGTGTGTTTGTGTTGCGTTCTCAAGGCCTCTACTGTTCTCCATGATACAGCACTGCGATTAATCTACATGTCATACTAATTCATTGGGTTGCTCTATTTTAAAGGACGCTTCTGGGAACAGCCTTTCTGTGTTGGTGTTTGGGAGACATGCTGGCCTCATCCTGAGGCGGCCACTGGGGTTTAATGAGCTTGATATCCTCCTCTAGCTGAAAGGGTTTCTTAGGGGGTTGTGATTGTGGGGGCCATACAACAGATATCTTATTACTATTATGTTTGGTTTCCTTGATTGGTTTTCGGAATTCCTTTTCAAGAGTATTTGACGTGTCTAATGAACTAACACTGCTCTGTGAAATTGAGTATCTCCAATTAAGTTGGTCTGGTACAAGGGTAACGCCGCTTCCTGAAGGTGGCGTCTGTTCGGGGCCGTTACCATGGTTCCCTTTGGACTTCAGGAGTTGTTTGTAATGGTGAAGACAGTACAGATGTCCATGGAGAGAGACATAGTTGCCAAGGCTGGAAAAGATTATGATTTAGAGTAAAGCACAAACAAGATGGTACAACTACTGCATACAAGTCAGTTTATAAACTTTCATTTTGGTTTTGGTGATGACAGTGTTAATGACTCAAAGCATACATCCATTTCTCGTCGTATAGATGTTCTCTTGAGTCGTATAGATGTTCTCTTGAATTTACCTTAATTTAGTTCTGCAGTGCTCGCAGCAGAAACAGGATTTATGGAACTTTTTTCTGTCCGCTATTAGAGCATCCATGGGATAGACCCTCCTCCGACACACAGTACACAGCTCCGACTTGGGAACTCGAACCTGGTGAAGTGAGGGGAAAATGTTTTCTTTCATCTCAGTGAGCAAGTACTGTGCAAGTATTTTGTTGGACTTGTTGGATCAGTACTCTGCGATGTTCATGCGAATATCAAAAAGGTTTTCATACAGCATCACAGAGTTTAATTACAGATGAAAACATACAAATTATGTCACATCTGCACCCATAGCACCACCCAAATCAGTAAACATGTCACACGAATGACACAGGCTTGTCATCCAAAAGGCTTATGTGGTTATACACTTTCAGATTCCTTCTTGGTTACTCATCACAAAAGCCAACTTCCAAACCCCCTCCATCACATCTGGAACAGCCATGTGAATATGGGATTGGTTAATATATAGTCACATGCCATTCCTGTCCATTAGTTTTCAATCCCATCATGCCGCTCTTTTTACCGGTTGTAACGGTCTGATGCGAAACGACGTGTGCTGCCCTCTCCTCTGAGACGTTGTAGCCCAGACTCTTGAAAACGTTCTCGCTCTCCGTCCACGTCTTGTGGAAGTTCTGGAGCAGCTCCTCCGTGGACGCTTCCGCACGGGCCTCAGCGGCCTTCAGCTCCTGAGCTTTCCGTTTGACCGCGTCAGCGTACGAGAAGGGGACGGGCACGGGCGAAGCAGACAGGGTCTTGTAGACGGGCACTGGCGAAGCAGACAGGGTCTTGTAGACGGGCACTGGCGAAGCAGACAGGGTCTTGTAGACGGGCACTGGCGAAGCAGACAGGGTCTTGTAGACGGGCACTGGCGAAGCAGACAGGGTCTTGGAGTGCTGGGAGACCGTTGTGATGCAACGTGACCCGACTGTCTTGTTGCCGAATTCATCGACGCTTGAGAACTGTTCAGTGACTGACTTTGTCCCGGAAAAGCCTGTTGGCTGAGCTGGCTTTGTTTCCACCTCATCCTGTCGAGGAGGGGAGGGGGTGCTCTGCCAGGAGCTCCCCTCTGTCCCCTGAGGACCCTCCTGCTTTGAACTGCCTGATGCTGTTTCCAACTCCTCCTGTTTGTTTTTCTCCTCTTTGAACGCGGCGCTCGCTTCACCAAGCTCAAAAACATTTTTAATAGTCCGGATGTCAAATGTTGGCATTTCGTCCTCCAGACTTTCTGATTTCTCTGAGTCAGCCTCAGGCTTCTCCATCTCTGCCCCAAGTCTGTCTGCGATCACAATAGGCTCCTTTCTAATGTAGATTTTCTCTTCTGGTGTTTCGAATTTGTTGACCAGACCTGACAAGTCCACCTTGAGAAGGTCCTCCTCTTTCTCTTGGTGTTCGGCCTCTGGTTCCTCCGTGTCTGGGCCCAGGCGCTCTGGGATATCGATGGGCTCCTTCCGAACATAGGTCTTATTTACCTTCGCTTTACGAGCCTCTTCGAAAAACTCTGTCTTGTCTCTCACCGATGTGATGACAGTCGATGAGTCAGACGTCTCTGCTGTAGCATCTGAATCAGTTTGGCGGAAGGAGGCGTTGCCCTCTGTGAACTGCTCCAGGTGGTCAGCTGGCTTGTCTGTGTCTACACCCAATCTCCTCTGAGCATCCACAAAGCAAGCGCTCTCCTCCCTCACCGATGTGTTATCGCTTGCTGTGTCGGACAGTTTCACCACATGTGTCTCTGTTTTGATTTGCCGATGGAATGAAGCAGGAGATTCCACAATTTCCGATTTCTTTTCTGTGATTTGCTGGGGGGGCAAAATTGGAGGCGGTGTTACTCCGCGGGAGAGCTTTGCTGTGGTGTCCTTCAGTCGAGTCAAGTTCTCCGCCCTGTCGAAGGTGGGGGAGGGGGTGACTCTGTTGATGCGAGACGTCGGGGTGTCGGACCTGCGAGGGGGGGGGGTAGGAGGCGTGGCCGGTCGGTGCAGCGGGGTGGGTGAGGGGGTTACGCGCTGAGGGGAGTCTGTTCTCCGTGCGGACTCGATGGTAATGTATGTGGGTGAGGGAGGGCGCATCTTTAATGATGGAGAGGGCGTTCTGGGGTCACTTAGCTTCACTGAGATCGTCTCTTGCTTTTTGCTTTCATGTGAAGTCTTTTTCTTCTCTACAACCTTCTTCTGACATTCAACTTTCGCAGAGCCAATACTTATTTTAGATATTCTCTGTGTTGTCCCGCCAATAACAATCTTTTCAGACACCTGCTCACATTCATGTTTCTCCACAGTGCCCTTGCCTTCTAAATACGTTAATGTGGCCTCTGTCAGTTTCTTCACATACTGTACTATTTCTATCAGTTTTTCCATATTATGTTCAGTTGCTTTTTCCTCCAAATCACTTTTCTCCTCTGAGCCCATTAGCCACTCAGGAACTGTATTGAGCAGAGTCTTCACAGACTTGGAATCAATCTGTCCTGTAGCTCCCTGCAGTTCAATTATGTGTGAGATTAACTTTTGAACTTCTGCTTGTCTCTGAACATCCCGTGTGCTCTCTGTTGACATTGTAACAGGTTGGCGTTGTGCTGGCTTGTCAGTCACTTTCACTGCAACATTCTTGCATCCCTCCTTAGACTTCACTCCTGTTTCCCCTTTCTTTTTCTGAGAAGCTTTTACTTGCTTTTGAACAGTAACAGTCTCCTGTTGTTGAAAACTCTGATAAACTTTACTTTCCGTGATTATAACCTCTTTGTGGACCTTGCTATGCTCCTCCTTCACGCCTGCGTGCATCTGGATGACCGTGACCTCCTGATTCTGGAGGGACTTCTCAGACACAGAGGAGGACTTCTCAGACACAGAGGGGGACTTCTCAGACACAGAGGGGGACTTCTCAGACACAGAGGAGGACTTCTCAGACACAGAGGGGGACTTCTCAGACACAGAGGAGGACTTCTCAGACACAGAGGCAGACTTCTCAGACACAGAGGGGGACTTCTCAGACACAGAGGAGGACTTCTCAGACACAGAGGAGGACTTCACAGACACAGAGGAGGACTTCACAGACACAGAAGAGGACTTCTCAGACACAGAGGACTTCTCAGACACAGAGGCGGCTGCTTCTGCGGGGGCGGCCTGTGTCACTCCGTTTGGTTTCCGGGACTTCTTCTTCTTGCGTTTGGGAGTCGGAGTCGCTGGAGGTTGATTGTCCTTGGCCTCTGGAGCAGCGGAGAGATCTGTCTGGGTGTCCTGCTTGACCCCAGGCTCGGCCACTTTCTCCACCCTTTTCTCCACAACCACCTTTTCCTTTTCACTCTCGCTTGTCTGCCTTGTATCTTTGATCTCCACTTGCGTGTCTTGTTTAATGCTCTTCCTTGTCTTATGTGCTGAATTTCCTGCGTTGACAACAGCCTCCTGTGTGGCCGTGACAGTTATGGAGGGCTGATTAGGTACTTTCTCATTTTCATTTATCTTTTTGTTCTCAGATTGGGGTGATTTTCCCATCTTTACATTCTTCACAGTGATTGTGTTTTCTGTTTTTGTTGGCGGATGAGCAACCTTCTCAGCCACAGGGAGATTATCTTTTATCTTTTTGTCTTCAGATTGCAAGGATTTATCAGCTTTCCCCTTCCTCTCTGTTGTCAATTCTGACTTTGCCGTGACCTTTACAGACGCAACTGCCTTCTCGGTTATCTTTTTCACTCCAGATTTATCGGAACCCTTTGTTTTTAGATTTTTGAATTCTTTCTTGTCTGTTTGGATCGAATCGTTTTTTGTGACAGCACTGGTCGAGGTCTGGACTTTGTTTGTTTCAATCGACTGAGACTGCTGGGAAGAGCTGGAAGCAGTTTGCTGTTTCATTTCCGTGAATGTCTGTTGTGTTGAGGATGAAAAGGATGTGATCTCCTGAACAGAGGCAACTTTTGAACTCTGATTAGAGACTATATGCTGTTTAGTTGAAGAAATAACAGTGGAATCTGGCAGATTTTTCACATTTACAGCAGTAATCAAAGCCGTGCTGGAGGGGGTATCTGAATTTTTCACTCGCTTGGATGATTCAGATGATACTGTGTCTGATTGGACTTTAGTCACAGTCTTTTTAGCCATCTCCTGGGTGAAATCAAATGTTACGCTGCTCTGCTTTGATTGCTCAGTACCTGCGCCCTCAGAGGAAACCATCTCAGGTTCAGCAGTGACTGAATCGTATGTAGAAACGGGACCTGGAATAGCTGGTGAAGGATCATCGTCTTTCAGCTTTCTATATTTTTCTTCTGCTTTTATCAATGGTGTGGTGAATCTGCTCATGTTAGACTTGGCTTTAATGGAAGGAGGAGGGGAAGGAGGAGGTGTGAATCTCACTGGGGAGACACAAACGTTCCTCAGCGGGCGTGGCGATACAGGTGGCATGGGGATTTCAGAGGAAATCGTTTTTGATGAATGACCCACAGACTCAGTTTGACTTTGGCTCGTTTCCACCACTGACGTTCTGGCCGTGGTGGTGTTGGTTGCCGACTGAACCATTCGATTCGTCTGCACCTGGACTTGAGGCCCCAGCTTTGGGACCTTCTGCAACACAGGAGCTTTGACTTTCTTGACGATCATTTTGGTTGCTTTAGCCGGCGCGGGGTGAGGCGTCTGGGAAGGCATGGAGTCGAGCTCCTGCTGAGACGGGGGGGGGGGGAGGAAGTCTTGCTCTGTGGTGCCGGGAGGGGGTGAAGGAGGTGGGGGCAGTGCATCCAGCTCAGAGTCAACAGCGGGTGGGGGAGTTGGGGGAGGGGGAATGTCGCTGATGGGTGGGGGAGGGGTGGGGCACTGGTTATCGTGTTCAGACATTGATGGAGGAGGGGGGGGCAGAGGCAGATCAGATTCTTGCAGTGTTGGTTTGGGGACATAAACACCCCTTTTAACTTTGGTTTTATCCAATTTGATGAAACCCTTTCGATTTGAATTCAGATTGCGGAACTCCGTCTTCAAAGTTTTGATGTCGTGGTTCTGGGTGATGGTTTTGTGTTCTACCACGGTAGCGGATTGCTGAGTGGTCTGAGATTCGGTTGTGCTGATTGTGGATTGAGTTGAGTGAGAATGATTCTCCACCGTAGAATTCTCAGTCTTCGAGGAATTAGCAGTTCTTATCTTTTGTACGTTTCTTTGTGCGTCAGCGCTCTGAGTCGTAGCTACAGGGGTCGCTTTGATCTCAGCCTTCACAGGAGTTTTGACTCGCCTGTATGCTCCAATTTTGATTTTAGGAGCTTCGCGCTTCGCTGTCTCCAACAATGACTTTATTGTGCCTTTAACATCCCCCTTTAAAACCTCCTCCTTCTCAGACTGGCTTTGTTCCTGAATCTCCTGAGTGTCATACAGAGACCTTATTGACATCTTCACGTCTCCCTCGGTGCTGGGTCGACGCTGCATGCGCGGGGAGGCTGGAGCTTCCAATAGGAGCTGGATAGTTCCTCTCACATCTCCCTGAACATCTATTTCATGCTGGAAGACCCTCCTATCACTAGAGGCGTCTTGCAGGCACATCATCGCTGAATGAATGTCCCCCCCCACAATCTCCTCCTTTTCCACCTCCTTCACCAGGTGGGTCGCCTTCGCCAGAGACTTCAAGGTTCCTTTGACATCTCCGGCCACGAGATCCTCGACCATGTTTTCAACTCTGGAGGTCGCTGACAACTCAAGGGACCTCAGGGCTCCTTTAATGTTGCCCCGGACGATATCTGGCTTCTCCACCTCCTTGTAGCGTTTCTGAGCCTTCTCCAGGCAGCGCAGAGATTTGGTTATGTTGCCTTTTACTACTTCCTCTTTCTCCACCACCACAGACTGGTTCACTGACTGTGACAAGGAATTCATAGTCGCCCTTAAATCCCCCCTCACAATTTCCTCTTTCTGCAGACCATCCATGGAGGCCATCGGTTCGGTCATGAAAACCTTCACAGTGCTGTGAACATCTCCAGGAACAATATCCTCGACCGTACGTTCAATCTGTGCTTGGCTGCGTCCCAGAATGAGTTTTGTTCCTTTAATGTCACCTCCAACTATCTCCTCTTTCTGGGCTTTGTCAGGCAGAACTTCATCCGGCCCTACTTGGAGCTGTTTGAGATAGTCAAGTGCTCCCGATTCGATACACGTGGAGAAAAAGTTGACATTTCCCTTTTCGGAGTCGTCTACCTTTATCCTTATCTGTTCCGAGTTCTCCAGGCTTGACAGGCTCTGGAGCGCGCTCTTAATGTTGCCCCTGACGATGTCCTCTTTCTCCATGCTCACGTCGTCTTGTTTATTTAGGAGGGAATATATTGTCATCCTCACGTCTCCCTTCTCATCCTCCTGGATGAGCACGCCGCGTTTGGCGGAGCCTGCCTCCTTCAGAAGACTGCTCACCGCTTCCTGAATGTCTCCTCGAATGATTTCCTCTTTTTCCACAGTGCTGTCTCTCTCCTGGCTGAACAGCTGCTGCACTGTTGTGCTGATGTTTCCTTTCTCTTCTGAATCGATCACGATGCCGCTCTCCCGTGTGTCTCGTCTGTTCAGGAGGTTCATCATGATGCTCTGCATGTCCCCGCGTATCACCTCCTCCTTCTGGATCTCTGGAGCCTGCTTATTCATTAGCTGGTATTTTGCCATTCTAATATCCCCAATTTCATCTGCTTCAAGGAGAATTCCTTTTGAACTTACCATTTTCTGACTGTAGAGTTCCTCAAGGGTTCCTTTGATACTTTTCCCCACGATTTCCGTCTTCTCCGTATTGGTCTCGTTAAAGTCGTGGAACGGAGTGGTTTCAAACAGCCATGTTGTTGTCTGCACGTCTGCCTTGGGGATTTCTTCTCTAGTGAATATGCCGTTCTCATCCACCTCTTTAATGTGGTCGAGGGGATTCTTCTCAAAGAGCCAAACTGATTGTTTCACATCTCCCTTTGCCACCTCCTCCTTCATGACTGTCTCCACAATATTTTCAGAGCTCATGCTACGTATTTTGTCAATTGTCTGGGTTTCAAACATCCATTTGGCTGTCCTCACATCGCCTTTTTGAATCTCGCTGACATTCACCGTTCGAACAGACGTCTGCGCCGGGTCGTCCGACTCAAAGCGTCTTTTGTTCATTCGGACGTCTCCTCCTTGAATATCATCTACGGTTTTGACGAACATCTTTTTGTCCTCGGCGATCCTGTCTAGAGGCTGCGTCTCAAATCTCCACTTTGCGGAAGTCACATCTCCTTTCTGAACGTCCTCCTGTGTGACAGACTTGATTATGTAGACCTCGTCAGTATCTCTGATAGAATCAAGGGGCTTGGTTTCAAATAACCATCGAGACCCTACCACATCTCCACGCATGACCTCCTCACTGGTGACGGTCGTGACCTCATGGTAATGCCCTTCTTTGTCCTGAATGGCGTACAGGGGCTGAGTTTCGAACATCATGGTGTAGTTCTTCACATCCCCTTTCTCTTCGTCTTCGCGGACGATTTTCTGCATTTTCGTGACGTCTGTCTCCTCTGTCTCGGAAGACACCTCTTGAATTTTGTCCAAGGTGTAGGTCTCAAAAATAAAACGACCTTTATCGACATTGCCGCCTTGCACGTCCTTCACAGTACGGCCGCTTACAGATTCATCTTGGCTGTCACGAATCGTATCTATGGATTGGTTCTCAAAGAGCCATCTGCAGTTGACAACATTTCCTTTCTGTATATCCTCTGACTGAAGGCTCTTCAGCTTGTGCATGACTTCCTTAGATGTGGAGGTCATGATATCTGATGTCTGGTTCTCAAAGATACACTTCATGTGAGACACGTCCCCAGATTGAACGTCTATCTCAGTTATTCTCTTAAAACCTTCCTCCTCCCCCGTGAGATTCTCAAGGTTCTCGGTCTCAAAGAGGAAGCAAGCCATTCGTACGTCCTTGCCCTGGACGTCGTCTTGTTTCACAGTACACGCTTTCAGAACCGTTTCTGTCTCATCTCGGATAGTATCGAGCGCTTGTGTCTCAAACAGCCACGTGCAGGTCTTCACATCTCCTTTGTGAATCTCTTCACTTTCATCCTCAACTTTGATTTCAGCCCTCTCGTAGAGGACGTCCATTGGTTTAGTCTCAAACAGCCACTTGCAGGTTTTCACATCACCTTTCACAACGTCAACTTTCTCTGCAGTCCCAACATCTTCTTCATCCTCCATATTGCTGAAGTATTTAATAGCATCGAGAGGCTGTGTTTCAAACAGCCACTTGGCGGTTTTCACGTCCCCAGACTCGACCTCTTGTTTGGATATCCCCTTGATAATTTGGAAATTGTTTATGCTTTCATCAAATTGGTCTATAGGGCGAGTTTCGAACATCCATTTGCAAGATGTCACATCTCCTTTGACCACCTCTTCACGGCGCACGGTCCTCACCTCGTGGTAGTGTCCGGAGCTGTCCTGCATGGCGTACATGGTTGTCGACTCAAAGAGGTCTTTGTTCGATTTCACAGAGCCACACGTGACACCTTCTACAAGGATCTTTTGAGATTCATCCTTTCTGCTCAGGTCTGTAGTTTCAAATATCTTCTTGTAGTTTGAGACATCCCCTTTATTCATCTCCCCGAGGTCGACGGTGCGAACCACCTCCTTCTTCTCATCTCTAATGCTCTCCAGGGGTTGGCTTTCAAAAAGCCACTTTTGGTGTCTAACATCCCCCTTCTCTTCTTCCAGGGCTACCATTTTTTGTAGTTTACCCACCTCAGCAAGATCTTTCAAATCGTCACTTGGGACTGTCTCAAAATAGTTTCTTGCTGATCTGACATTACCGGAAATAATCTCCTCCTTAGATGAGGGCTTCGAGTTGGAATCGTCTTTCAGTGTATCCATGGGCTGTGTCTCAAAAACCCAGCAGTTCTTTCGGACGTTGGCCTTGACGGTTGTGCCATCCTCCTGAGTGAGGTCTTCCTGCAGGTTCACGGTGCGAACAACCTCTTTTTTCTCTTCTCTTATTTGCTCCAATGGTTGAGTCTCAAACAGCCACTTCTGATGTCTCACATCTCCTCTCTCCTCCTCGTGCGTCAGAGCCTTTTTAAGCTTCCCCACCTCAAGACCATTCTTAGCAGCGGACTTTGGACTGGTCTCAAAAAAGTGTCTTGCGGATCGGACGTTACCCCCGATGACTTCCTCTATGGTAGGGGGTCTGGCGTTTGAGTCGTCCTTCAGAGAGTCCATGGGCTGAGTTTCAAACACCATGCAGTGTTTCCTAACGTCAGCGCCTACGATCTCCTCCCTCTGCAGCTTGGTACTTTCCCAGTCATAGTTTAAAGCGTCCAACGTCTTGGTCTCAAAGAGCCACCTACCCCAGCTGCTTCTGTTGTTGTCTTCCAAGGAGAGGCTGCACACCAACTTCACAGTGGTGCACGTCTTGGCGGTCATGTCCAGGGGCTGGGTGTCAAACAGCCAGCGAGAGGTGGTGGAGGACTGGGTCTCCATCTCCACCTTCCTCACAGACTTGATCTCCAGCAGCTGCCCCGCTGCCTGTCCCATGAGGACGCACGTGAACTGGGTCTCAAAGGTGCTGGTGACGATCTTCGCTTCTCCTTTGATCTCCTCCAGGACGGACCTCAGGCTGAGCAGGTGGCTCTCGTCGATGGTCTCGGTGTGACCCAGCGTTTCCATGTACTGACTCTCCACCATGTACACGGTGGAGTTCACGTCCTCTTCGGTGAACACGAGCTCTTTGGTTAGCTCCTGCTCCCCCAGCCTCCTGTTGAGCATCTCCATGGGCTGGGTCTCGAACAGCCAGGCGGCGGCACGGACCTCTCCTTTGTCCAGCTTGTTGAACTTGTTCCTGTATGCTGTGGACTCTGTGTTGTGAGAGCCCAGCTCGTCCATGGGCTGGGTCTCAAACATCCACGCCGTGCGCCTCACGTCCTTCCCCACGATGATCTCCTGCTGGGTGATCTTCTTATCGTCGTCCTCCTCGGGGAGCTCGTCTTTGATGGCGTCCAACGGTTTGTTTTCAAACATCCAGCGCATCGACTGAACCTCCCCGTGGAGGATTTCATCCCATTCCAGATACTCTTGGTCTGGGCTGATGCTGATGTTGTTAGGACTGCTGCCGTCGTCGTAGTACATGTATTCCTGGCAGTCTAGTTGTTGTGTCTCAGACACATTGGTGTGGTACTCTTTCTCGATGTTCTTGCGAACCTCGGGATGGATGTGCTTGTAGAGACGTTTCAACTCGAAGAGGTTTCTCTGCTTTGAGTACTCCTCGCGGTTCATTGGTTGTTTGGATGTGTAACTTGCTTCTGGGGGCTCCGGGGAGTAGAATTCTTCTGGCATGTCTGGACTGTCTGGCAGGAGCTGCAGTAAGTCTGGAGGAGGAGGCGGAAGGTTCTCTGATTCCTCAGGTGGTGGTGGAGGGAAGTATTCAGCGTCTTCATAGTCAAAGACACCTTGGTTTGAGTCTTCACAAGCTGACACTTCGTACATCTCACCAGTTGAGACTTTTTGAGATACATTGCAGGACCACTGAGAGCGGTTTACATCACGTTCCATCTTTTTGGGGGAAAAACATATTTATGAAACACTGTTCGAGAAGATCCCTGCCTTGTTTAGACAGCTAGTTTTATGACAGCGAGAGAACTTTGTTACCTTTTCTCACAGTAAAAAAAAAAACACATTTGAGGATTGACTAAAAGTATATATTATAATACAGTTTATATTATAATATATCATAATTCATATAATCTCTATTGTGTTCATGTGGATTTGAGACCAATCGATTTAATGATGTAACTGAATTACCTTTACTTTCTTGCTGGGAGCAGCTTCTTCTATGGTTTTTTCAAAGCGATCCCTCAGCTCCTTGGTGGTGAGTCTTGGGAGGTCATCCTCTGTGGGTGTTCACACCACATGAGCAACACTGTCTGCATCTACTGGGACTCTACAAGAGTGTGTGCCATCACAAGAGTATCATCACATTTCCATGCTGGGGTTTACCTGTTTCCTGATCATGGTTGTCATAACTGGAGGTCAAGTTGTTTTCCTCGTGTGTGGCCTGTATGAAAACATATGGGCTGATATGAATCAAATCCTACGCCGTTCAAACAGATCTTCTCATGCAGTGCACTGTATGGTGTCTCAGTCAAGCAGCAGATCTTAAATAGCGGTTGGCACGGTAGCAGTTTCGAAGAGCCTTTTGAGAATGGAACGTCGTTTTTTACCATGTCATTCTGGTAGAAATGGATGTGCTGATTGGCTGGGATGACGTGTCTGACGTTGCCTCTCACTGTGACCTCAGAGCTGGACACTTCCTGTCAGGAGAAACACACTGGCTGTCACACACAGCATGACACACAGCATGCACACAGCATGCACACAGGAACACACAAGGTACCATCACAGCAGGGCATTCAGGTCTACCTCTCATGGGGGCGAAATACTATAATTGCCTGGAGTGGATTTAATTATTGCTCAAACTGTGGAGGATAAGCATCCATCATTACTGACAATCAGGAGAAAGGCCTGATAATTAGAGGGGTTAACCCACCATACTTTGCCCTAATTACAGAAAGAGACAGTGCACTCTAGCAGTGGATGAATGCCAGAACCTCTAATCACTCACATCGTATTTGTCAGAGTGGAGAGACAGAGACACCTATTTGCTTCAAGTCTTCTCACAATGAGTCACACAATCGAGTTTACCTGACTACAGAAATGCAGCCATTAAAACCGTGAGACGGTGCTTTTACAGACACAAGGTAGACTAGGATAATGTCATTTTCTGCATGGTGACTGTGGCAGTAAGTGGTCAAGATCGTAACATGTGTAACCCAGATCCTGAGAGCTCTACACAGGCTTGGATGCAATGCTAACAAATGCTGAGAGCCTCTTCAATCATTCAACATTCCGCCAGATTCATGCTCTCTGGCTGAGTGTCCTCTGCGGCGTATCTCATGCCCGCTGGAACAGAGAGAGGGAAATGGATGGATGGATGGTCGGATGGATGGGCAGATGGATGGGTGGATGGATGGGTGGATGGATGGGTGGATGGATGGATGGCAGAGAGGCAGAATCAGACCCGCTGGGGTCAGACCGAAACGCACCCCTCGTTTCATTGCAGGTACCCTGTTCTCCCTCATGCATTAGGCCCAGCTGACGTCCACTCAGACCCCCCTAATTACCTGCACGCTTCTGTGATGGACATGGAACTGGGTCACATTGTGCGATGTTGCCGTTTCCTGGGCTTCAAATTGTTTTCTGACGCTGGCGAGCCCCCCAGGCAGGGAACACACCTCCGACTCCTCCATGACCTAATGAAGCAGGGAAATATCATTAGCAGGCTTCACCTCTACACGGCCTGGAATCAGACAGATGCCTAATGAACCACTGCCTCCTGTGTTCTCATGGAAACACTGCTGCAGCTGTACAGAGCAATAGCAAACAGACGTAACACACACACACACACACACACACACAGGGAATGGGATATAAATGCATGTGACATATTGTTTACACAATGGCAGGACAATATTTTTAGCTGGTTGCTTTTAGAGAAGCAGTGTGACTGGATGGTGTCTGGGCAAATACAGCTGGTAGTTTTCCAGCCACGGTGGAGTTCCCATGACAGCTCTAAGATCCAAGACATGAGTAATGGAAACCAGAGTTCTCCTGCAGGGGGCATTACAGCAACAGGTGATTGTGTTGCCTTCCCCTCCTCCCAGTCTGTGGCCAGTGAGAGAGGGCTTGCTATTTCCCTGGGTCTGACAGCCCTGCTGAACTCACCCACTGGTCAGCTGTCATCGGGTTCCACTTATACAGGCTGACAAAGCCATCAGCAGCTATCATACCACTCGCTGCTCTCCCGCGCCATGCGTGACAGCCAGCACTGTGCTACACTGGCATGACCGGGGCTGTTGCACTGTGCTGAACAAGCAGGTCGTCAGAATGCGCCACGAAGGATCTCTGTAACTTGGAAGGTCTTCAGAAAGTGTCAGATGTAATGCTGTTGGCCTGGCTAATGAGGGAGCAAAACGTGTATCTCAAAATAGTGGAGGCAGCTGATTACAATCCAAGTCAATGTCATTTTTAAATGAGTTTTACCCAGGCTCTGTGTGTGTGTGTGTGTGTGTGTGTGTGTGTGTGTGTGTGTGCGTGCGTGTGTGTATGTCCATGAGTGAGTGCAGGCGTGTGTGTGTGCATATGTGTGTGTGTGTACCCCACTGAAGGCGTCTGTCTGGTCTGTGGCCATAGGGTCTGTCGGCCTGTCTGTGGGACACTATCACTTCGTCCTCAGAGCGAATCCTGTTCCTCTGGTTCTACTGTTCCTCAGGAAGTCCTGCCCTGGATCCACCTGCGCTGCCGGCAGCTGGGCCAGACACACACAACACACACACACACACACAACACAGGCTCATTAGTCCGAGAAACAGGAGCCTCTCACTTCACCTCTGAACCGCTCTGTCACCAGGGGAGCCGTGCAAACGGTCCAAACAGAGGAAATAAAGAACTCAATTATTCATAATCACATTATCCATCGATACAGGAAGCGTAAACACAGGGGGGGATGTGTGAGAAGTGAACCTGTTGAATCACATCGTTGTGTTTGTGTTTGCACTGCAGCAGAACGGGATATTTTTTCTTGACAATGAGGGATCAGATTTCAAATCTAGCTAAAGACCGTACAAGGTTACGACGTTCTTGGAAAGCATGGACGGATGACTGTCTCGTCTGCCTCATCTGCCTCGTCTGCCTCATCTGCCTCATCTGCCTCATCTGCCTCGTTACCCAGCAAACGTTCATGCACATGTAGGAAGTAGGAGAGCTGTGAACAACATGTGGACTTAAAAAATCGTTTTAAAGTTCTAAATCTGATAGTGACAGCCAACCATTAATCTTTCAGTCATCATTCAGCACATCATTCATCACTCTCAGATGGCTTCAGAGGTCGGAGCATGGAGGCGTGGGCAGGTGGAGGAAGCACAGTGGGGTGGTGTGGAGGTGGAGGAAGCACAGTGGGGTGGGGCCCTCCCTGGAGGGGTGGTGCCCTCCCTGGAGGTGTGCAGATGTTCACCAGTGATGCACCACGCTCCTCCAGGAGATTCATTCAAATCAATTAAGCTACTCCCTGCGGACAGCCAGTTTTATAGATGGGGGATATAGATTTATGTTTGGCTCTGTGCTGTAAAACATTGTTAAGTTAATGAAGGCGTGACAGGGCAGACTGTTAACACTCCCCGTGGAAAACACATTAGGCCTGGCGCTGAGGCAGCACTGTGTCGCTCTGACTGAGGAGAGGAGGAGAGGAGGAGAGGAGGAGAGGAGGAGAGGAGCGCACGCTCGCCTCACCTCTCATGGCCGGCCGCTGTGACGCTACAAAACACCGGGCAAGAGGGGGACTTTGTCATTAAGAACTAAAAGGTTGTAACGTTTTGCGTTGAGGGAACTTGGATAATAATTTGAAAAAGTGGATTTCGTCTAATTTGTCAGATTCATATTGTTTTGGATCATAATTAGCATTTGCCACATGGGTTCTGAACAGAAGCCAACTGTTATTTTATAAAAACTGAATGAAAAATAGAACTCTGTCAGCGGGAAATTCAGTCATACTGGAAATGTTAGATGATATTTCCCTTACGTAATATGATTTATGACAGCAAAGCACAGATTTAATCATTTCAAATTATATTTTGTTGCATCAATATGCAATGAGGTTCCCAGTCAATGAAACATGTCAAATCTCTTCAAGGCACTCAAGAGAATATTTCTCATTGAAAGGACACTTCTTTGAACTGAAGATAAGGAATACTTCACAATTTATAAGTTACAAAAAAAAACTTTTTGTTTGATCTAGTAAACAATTGTCTGGATGTAAATCAGTGCGCGGCCTAATCAACTCAACGTGTCTGGGGAACAATAAAAACCGTGAAAAGCCCAGAATGATACAGAATTTATAACTTTTCTTTTGGTACTTTGTCATAAGACTGCAGCATGTTGGAGCAGAGCTCTCCTTACTCTATTTTAGCCCCCAAGGAATGACAGCTATGCTAGAGCAATCCCATCAGCCTGTCAGAGCGGATGGGGGACCAGCAGAGGCACTTCCCTAAATAAGGTAGGTTTCACCTACTCCAAAACCATAAATCCACTTTGGCTACTGTATATATAATCAGTGCTCTATGCTATTCAATCATACAAAGCTGTAACGTTTTAAAATTATTTTGCCAGTTGCCATTGTGGGAATGCAATGTTTCATGTACAGAGAACTGCGAATCCGATGCCAAATGTGTCTACAGCCTCGGGCCTATCTCATGTTGGGTTAGGAGCTCACGTAACAGGAAAGTGAAGTAATCTAGGCGCCAAGTACCTGCAAAAATAAATCAACCCTATTTTAAACTTTGGTGCCTGTCAGAGTCATATTTCTCTCTGAAAGCTGAAGAGAAACTGCAGGTCCATGCTTGGTTGTCCCAGAGAAGTGGATCTCGTAATCTCCGCATCCAAACACACAGTTAACGTACAACAAAGTACCAATCTGCAGGATTCAAATGGTGTTTCCATGGTGGCACCACCTTTCATAGAAACGCCATCTGTCTTTGACAGAGTGCCAGATACCTTGTTTGTGGTATGTTCAGATCAGCAGGTATGTTGAACCTGCCCTCCGACTGGACGCGAGGCCTTCAGGTTGGTTGTGAACCCAAACTTTCCCAAATCAAAATGCCCCCGTTGCTCCAGGTGGACCCACAGTCTGATGGCTAAACGCCAGTCCATCAGCCCTGGCCCGTGGTGATACACAGTGTCTGATTGGCCTGCTATTCTGAGGGTAGGGTGTTTGCAGTGTGAGAAAACAGCGAAAGCGCTGTCAGAGCCCACTCCAAAAACATGGATTCAGCGCTCAAAACCTACGACTTGGATATAAAAGTTCCTTTTCCATCTTTTACTTTCTTACTCATAAATTCCTCAAGTTTCACAATAAGTGACAGGACACGATATCAGAGCAGCACAGTACATCAACATCAAGGTATACTAATCAGTTGCCATGTGCTTCTAACCAGAGCCTGAATTAGTAGCACTGTGAGCAGACTAAACCAGACACATACAGGTTGCTGGTTAAAGACTGTGCCACCTACCAGGTCAACGAAGTCTATAAAACTCGTCACTCAGAAGGTAGAATCCCACACGAAGGCCAAAGCCACCCCTGTCCTGCAGGGCGTCTGTCCGAGCCACAAGCAAATCCCAGTCAGAGTTGGAGACCAGCTCCAGAAGTACGTTTTCTCCTCTGTCCAACGAGCGGACAGAGACAGCTGATTTTATTTTAGACCCCCCGCCCACTTGTAAAACGACGGGCCCAGAGGTGCTTTTTTTAGCAGGTGAAGCTTTCGTGCCTTTCGTGTCAACTCCCAGAAATCTACATGCGCATACTTCCTGTAGGCCATCACTCCAGGACCAGACCTCTGTCCGCTAATAAATCAGATCACGCCGGTTTCATCATCACCAGATTCCAGCTTGGCCCACTGTCCGCACTGACGCTGCAGCTGTCTCAGGCTTTCATACACACCCAATCACATACATCACATACATCAGGAGGGCTACAACAAATACTTAAACGGTCTCTCTGTCCTAAAATACTCCAGACAGTGTGAAAAGGACGACAGGGGACTGATTGTGTGAGTGACAGTTAATGGCAGCGAAAACGACCCTTACCCCCGCCCCAGCCTCCCCTTCCTCATCCCATGTGATGTGTGTTGTTGGGTTCAGGGGTGTAATATTAGGTGATGTCATGATGTGGACCTCAGGGGTGGGGGGATGGAGGGAGGGAGGGAGGGAGGGAGGGAGAGAGGGAGGGGGGGGATGATGGGGGGGCTGGGAAGGCATGGCTGGCAGAAGAGACACCTGCGGCTCGTCGTTAGAAAGAGAGAGAGAGAGAGGGGGGAGGAGAAAGAGACAGAGAGAGATTGAGAGAGAGAGAGAGAGAGACAGAGAGACAGAGAGAGATTGAAAGACAGAGAGAGGGAGAGAGGAGGAGAGAGAGAGAGACAGAGAGAGAGACAGAAAGAGAGAGACAGAGAAACAGAGAGAGAGAGAGAGAGAAACAGAAGGAGCGAGGGAGAGAGAGAGAGAGAGACATAGAGAAAAAGAGAGAGAGAGAGACAGAAGGAGAGAGGGAGAGAGAGAGAGACATAGAGAAAAAGAGAGAGAGAGAGACAGAAGGAGAGAGGGAGAGAGAGAGAGACATAGAGAAAAAGAGAGAGAGAGAGACAGAAGGAGAGAGGGAGAGAGAGAGAGACATAGAGAAAAAGAGAGAGAGAGAGAGACAGAAGGAGAGAGGGAGAGAGCCAGAGCAGGGCTGCTCGCCCCTGGCTGGCTTGGCTCAGCTGGAGTGAGAACCGAGGCGCCAGCCTGACTCTGGTATCCCCTGGAGACTGAGAGGAGGGGTGAGGTGGGGAGGAGGGGAGGAAGGGGGAGGGGTGTGGTGGGGGGAGGGGGGAGGTGAGGTGGGGAGGAGGGGAGGAAGGGGGAGGGGTGTGGTGGGGGGAGGGGGGAGGTGAGGTGGGGAGGAGGGGAGGAAGGGGGAGGGGTGTGGTGGGGGGAGGGGGGAGGTGAGGTGGGGATAGGGTTGGGTATCGAGAACCGGTTCCATTTTAGAACCGGTTCCAAAT
Source organism: Osmerus eperlanus (assembly GCF_963692335.1). Classification (NCBI taxonomy): domain Eukaryota; kingdom Metazoa; phylum Chordata; class Actinopteri; order Osmeriformes; family Osmeridae; genus Osmerus; species Osmerus eperlanus. The sequence continues at coordinate 22,612,610 of NC_085020.1, forward strand.
TTCCAAGAACCATGGATTCAATAAGACACACACATTTCGATTATTCATTTTGGTTCCTAACTTTATTGAGGGGTATTTTTCCATAGATGAAATGGCTAATTTGCAATTTGAGTTTTTTACGCACTGTCGTTTGTACTCCACCTGAGCATTTCACATGGCTACAGGCTCATGGGTTCTTTACAGCTCAAATACAAAGCCAAAACTTTTCTGGCCTACTGCCTCTCCATTAAATGATCGCCTGACAAAATGAAACCAAAATGGCTGAGTGGGGCACAAAAAAGACAAAAATGGCGGAGAGCTCTGAGATATTTTGAGGCGAAATATGGCCAAGACAAATGAATGGATGGATGTTGAGGATCAGTATGAGGACTGTGTTTCACATTCACATATGAAACACATACACAAACACACATTCACACTACTGAAAACTCACATCCACGTATGTGAAATGCTCGCATAGACACATATGAAACGCATTCACATTCACAGGTGAAGTGCTCACATGTGCTTTCATAGTACTGAAAACGTACACCTACATACATATGAAAAGCTCTCCCAGCGCATGTGAAACACATTCACACACTCATATATGAAAGTCTTATAAGAATGAGTAAGAAGCTTTGAACATTTTCATTATATCCAGAAGGCATTTCAATATATCTGGAAGTCAGTTCAGTATATTCAGAAGGCATTTCAGTATATCTGGGAATCAGTTCAGTAGTTTAGCTATTTTACAGAAACAGGGGCAAAATAACTTTAAACTAGAATGAAGATTTTAAATACTGGGTGACCAAACACACAGATCTAGAAAAAGTCAAGAAAGCAGGATTCTGGAATTTGATCGAGAGCGAAGATTTTTTTCTGTCGCTTCATTTCCTGGCAAGACACAATACGGCCCTGCCCTGAAATGCACCCCCACAATACAGCCCTGCCCTGAAATGCACCTCCATGTGATCACAATACAGCCCTGCCCTGAAATGCACCACCATGTGATCACAATACAGCCCTGCCTTGAAATGCACCGTCACAATACAGCCCTGCCCTGAAATGCACCCCCACAATACAGCCCTGCCCTGAAATGCACCCCCACAGTACAGCCTTGCCCTGAAATGCACCCCCACAATACAGCCCTGCCCTGAAATGCGCCCCCATGTGATCCTGGCAAGACACAATACAGCCCTGCCCTGAAATGCACCCCCATGTGATCAAGACACAATACAGCAATGCCCTGAATTGCACCCCCCATGTGTTTTTATGTTCTGTATATTCTAGCATAAAATGATTCTTACTGTACATTGCGGGGACTAATATGAGTAACCAGAGTAAGTTTCATGCATGTGTCACTTTCCCAGTCAGAGTTAGCAGGGGGTGCATTTCCTGGCAAGACACAATACAGCCCTGCCCTGAAATGCACCCCCATGTGATTTCTGTTCTGTATATCCCAGCATCAAATGATTCTTACTGTACATTGCAGGGACTAATATGAGTAACCAGAGTAAGTTTCATGCATGTGTCACTTTCCTAGTCAGAGTTAGCAGGGGGTGCATTTCCTTGCAAGACACAAGCCCTGCCCTGAAATGCACCCCCATGTGATTTATGTTCTGTATATCCCAGCATCAAATTATTCTTACTGTACATTGTGGGGACTAATATGAGTAACCAGAGTAAGTTTCATGCATGTGTCACTTTCCTAGTCAGAGTTAGCAGGGGGTGCATTTCCTGGCAAGACACAAGCCCTGCCCTGAAATGCACCCCCATGTGATTTATGTTCTGTATATCCCAGCATCAAATTATTTGTATTGTACATTGAGGGGACTAGTATGAGTAATCAGAGTAAGTGTCATGCATGTGGCACTTTCCTAGTCAGAGTTAGCAGGGGGTGCATTTCCTGGCAAGACAGAATACAGCCCTGCCCTGAAATGCACCCCCCATGTAATTTCTGTTCCGTATATCCCAGCTTCAAATTATTCTTACAGTGGGAAGGTGAGGAGGGGAGGAAGGGGGGGGGGGGGGAGGGAGGGGAGGAGGGAGGGAGTAGGGGAGGTGTAGGATGGAAGAGGAGGGGAGGGAGGGAGTAGGGGAGGTGTAGGATGGAAGAGGAGGGGAGGGAGGGAGTAGGGGAGGTGTAGGATGGAAGAGGAGGGGAGGGAGGGAGTAGGGGAGGTGTAGGATGGAAGAGGAGGGGAGGGAGGGAGTAGGGGAGGTGTAGGATGGAAGAGGAGGGGAGGGAGGGAGGGAGTAGGGGAGGTGTAGGATGGAAGAGGAGGGGAGGGAGGGAGTAGGGGAGGTGTAGGATGGAAGAGGAGGGGAGGGAGGGAGTAGGGGAGGTGTAGGATGGAAGAGGAGGGGAGGGAGGGAGGGAGTAGGGGAGGTGTAGGATGGAAGAGGAGGGGAGGGAGGGAGCCAGACGTGGCTGCCATGCATCAACTGTACGGCGTCTGCCGCCTGTGTAACCCACACCCGCCTCTCTAGATGTCAACTGCCTTGAAGAAGGACACCGTGGCATTCTAGCTGCCGCCACCCCACAGGAACGATGCAGGCGGATCCTGTTCACGCCGAGCTCTCTGACAGGCCGGGATGAGTCTTAGACACTGAGCCAAACACTCACTGCAAGTGGGAGAGACTAGACAACTGTTTAGCTTTGGCATGCTTTCAAGGAAAGTGTTTCCGGTTAAACGATGCTTTTAAATCTCATTAATGTGTAAAATAACGGTGACGTTTGCAGTTTTTCTGTGGCTGTTCAGGCCTCTTGTTAGCCTCATGGAAGCTCTGCTTCAGTCGGCGCCAGTTAGCCCTTTGTGATCCAGAAGAGAGGGAGAAGTCATGCAGAGCCGAGGAGGAGACACACACTCACACACTCACACAAACACACACACACACCCTCACACACACACACACACACAGACACACACACACAGACATACACACACCTACAGACACAGACACACACAGACATACACTCACACACACACACATACTCCTGGATAGGCAGGCGTACACACACGACTGTCAAAGGTGGGGTGTTGCCCTCACAGGAGATAAGAAGTGACTTCCATCAGACACTTAAAGCCTTTACATATCAGTGAACACATGCCAAGCCTGCCAAGCAGGGGAAAGGCTGCCACTGTCCAGCAGGAATAATGAGCTAACTATTTAAGAGACAGCAGATTCCTCTGCTGCCTGGCCCCTGGGCTCCACATCAGTCCTGCCACCTTCCACACTCTCCCTGGACCACGGCCCCCCGAGCCCCTGGGCTCCACATCAGTCCTGCCACCTTCCACACTCTCCCTGGACCACGGCCCCCCGAGCCCCTGCCAAATTCTTCCACAGCCTTGCCCAGCTGCACACTTTTGTTGCTTGTATTGTGAGCTGTAGTTAAGCAAGTGCTAAAGTATGATTAACAATTAAGATAAGGGTTTAGTTGATAAGCATCCAAATGAATTAGCATCGTTATCAGATATGTGCTGGAGGTTGATCATATCCCAGTCCTGTGTGTCAGACACACATCCCAGTCCTGTGTGTCAGACACACATCCCAGTCCTGTGTGTCAGACACACATCCCAGTCCTGTGTGTCAGACACACATCCCAGTCCTGTGTGTCTGACACACATCCCAGTCCTGTGTGTCTGACACACATCCCAGTCCTGTGTGTCTGACACACATCCCAGTCCTGTGTCAGACACACATCCCAGTCCTGTGTGTCTGACACACATCCCAGTCCTGTGTGTCTGACACACATCCCAGTCCTGTGTCAGACACACATCCCAGTCCTGTGTGTCAGACACACATCCCAGTCCTGTGTGTCTGACACACATCCCAGTCCTGTGTGTCAGACACACATCCCAGTCCTGTGTGTCAGACACACATCCCAGTCCTGTGTGTCAGACACACATCCCAGTCCTGTGTGTCAGACACACATCCCAGTCCTGTGTGTCAGACACACATCCCAGTCCTGTGTGTCAGACACACATCCCAGTCCTGTGTGTCAGACACACATCCCAGTCCTGTGTGTCTGACACACATCCCAGTCCTGTGTGTCTGACACACATCCCAGTCCTGTGTGTCTGACACACATCCCAGTCCTGTGTCAGACACACATCCCAGTCCTGTGTGTCTGACACACATCCCAGTCCTGTGTGTCTGACACACATCCCAGTCCTGTGTCAGACACACATCCCAGTCCTGTGTGTCAGACACACATCCCAGTCCTGTGTGTCTGACACACATCCCAGTCCTGTGTGTCAGACACACATCCCAGTCCTGTGTGTCAGACACACATCCCAGTCCTGTGTGTCTGACACACATCCCAGTCCTGTGTGTCAGACACACATCCCAGTCCTGTGTGTCAGACACACATCCCAGTCCTGTGTGTCTGACAAGGATTCTTCTCTCTGCAGCCACATGGGAGCTTTCCTCATTATGATGCCAGTCTTAGAATCATTTCAAACAGAATGCAAATAGTATCTGCACTTGTAAAAACAACACTGCGAAAAATAATTTACATAATCAGCTTATTTTATCTGCGTTATCTACAACCTATGGTTGATTAAATGAACAGAAATCTAAAAAGGTAATTTCCGTTTTCTAGGGCAGCACAAAGCAGCAATTTCCATTTCAGGTATTTTATTACTGCAGAGTAACATCAAAACTAATGTGTTTATTTCATGTCTACTTTTATTTGTAAATCATAATTTTGTTAGATTGAACGTTAATGTTATCCTGACATGCTACAATGGCAATTTGTATATTTCCTGCTGTGCATTTACTAGGCAGTTTAATCATATTACAACATCACACTGAATGTTACCAGTGCTAATTAATAGTCCTCCAACAACCAACAGCAAGATGGAATCACCAACACGGTGACCACCACATTACATCAACCTGGTGTTCCATCACTGCCTGACCCCTGTCACTGCCTGACCCGTCATCTGTTCCTGGTTACCATGGGGTGTCCACACAGCCCATAATATCTGAGCCGAGACCCTAAGAGCCCATTTTCATTACCAGGGTTTCAGTCAGGGTTGACACCATCTGGTGGTCTACAACAGATGAGCCCCCCCCGCCCCCCGCCCCCCGCCCCCCGCCCCCTGCCCCCCGCCCCCTGCCCCCCGCCCCCCGCCCCCGCAGAAATCAGCATGATGCTCAGCACCACAGCGCTCTGACGCTGAGTGGGCACAGCTGACACTTCACAGAGATTTGACCGTGCAACCCTGGCCGGCCTCCCAGTCTGGACGGGACACTGAGGTACTTCCCAGGGGTTGGACCGTCTGCACAGTACAGTAGCTTAGCGCTGCTGTGGAGGCAGGCTGCCTCGGGCGCTGCTGTGGAGGCAGGCTGCCTCGGGCGCTGCTGTGGAGGCAGGCTGCCTCGGGCGCTGCTGTGGAGGCAGGCTGCCTCGGGCGCTGCTACCCCCAGAAGACGGAGGGGTCTTCTGGCAGAGCTGCCCCCCTCCTCGCTGCTCCTCAGGCAGGCCACAATCACAGAGAGCCGTGGGCCGCATCACAATGAGTCCCATCCCCGCCACAGCCCCTCCGAGACAGATCGATACATCACAAAAAGAAGTCGAGGGGACGTTTTCTCCGACCACAGACACTCTGAGCAACATGTTTCACCATGTCTGTCGAGTCCCTCAAGCTGCACAGAAACCGTTTGTTCGATTTGACCCTCATAAAGATGTCAGTTTCATACAGTGTTACAAACAGGGTGTCCAGTTTTCCCTGGGTGGATAAACGGGGAGTTCTACTGTAGCATTGGCTGGGGTATGCAGGTAAGAGTCACTGAGCAACATCCCTGTAATTGACACTAGAGTATCGCTAATAAAATCACACACTAGGAAAATGCTATTTAGTAGCCCACAGTGTGACACCTTCTCCATTGCATCAGGTTACTTCAGCTTGAGTATACTTCATTCCTGCAATCCTGAGACTGGCACAGTGTCTAAGTACCAGTCAGAGGTTGGCTTATGGTAACTGCAGGACGCGACTATAGATGAAAGGAGAATATGTGTGGCGTCCTATCTGACCCCCCGAGCGCTGATGAACACAACCTGGTAGGTTTATTCAAGTCCCAAACTGGTCACTCAGCCGTGACACACATTCTCTCAAGAAACAGGTTGAGGCGAGCATGCAGGATAACTTTCCAAAATAAATCAACACTCACAAATGTACTGATTGCAAAGCAAATAAGTAAACCAGGAAAGAACTGACGTTTGGATGATAACTTGGAGAAGATCCAAGAATATAAATGAATTATAACTTTGTTTTGTTGAGATTTATTCCTGACTATACTGCAGACCGTGTGAGTGGAGGTGGCCTGATTTAGCAAACAATCTGAAAAGCTAATAATTGAAAACATTTCTAGATTATGTAAAGACTAATATAGCACTAGTAATTACAGAGCCTTTAGCTACATATTTTATGTGACCAACATGATGAAAATGTTACAATCCACATGAATAACTGTGAACATTGCGATATCGGCGTGGCATAGACAAACACTAAGCGCATGCATATTCAGCGCATGACATCAATAACAAAATCTGTTGTCATTCATTTTTAATCATTCCCCTGCTACAGTCTGTACTCGGTTACTTGTTTTTCCTTTCCTGACATACTATCGTGGCAGCCTGTACACTGTAAAAGCTAATTTCCCCTGCTTGGAGGCAGCTATGAACAACAATGGGAAGAATAGAATCTAGCAATTTGTGTACGATTTATTGAAGCACTATTGTTCTCTATGGTTTCAGTTGGTTCTTTGAAAGGAAAGTTTGGAAGTAAGTGTGTTTTTAATGGTGACGTTTAACTGTGGCTGAAGCGTGGTCGGCCTGGCTCGAGCCGCTTCAGTTCTACAGATGTTCTATTGAAAGAGCAGACAGGCTTGTCTCCCTGCAGACATGAGAAGGTTGCTGACCGTTCAGCATAGCAACATCCTGGACTGGAGGAATCAGAGTGGAAAATCCCACGGAGGGAGGCAGGCTCCAGAACCCCAGAAGTCTTCTCTCTCTAGCTGTCCTCTACAGCCACATCCTCCCCCACCACATTCAGCAGCTCCTGGATCTCCATCATGTTTGTTTGTGATGTGACAGCTCCACGGCTCAAAACAGGAAGCACACTCAAGCAACACATCTCAGGCCCTTGCTTCCTAATTGCCATGAAGCCAGGAAGGTAGGTGACATCAGCAACAAGATATGCTTACCTCCCTCTTTCTTTTATAAACTCTCTCAGGAGGATTGGGAGTCTGAGGGTGCAACAGCACAGCTCACTGTCTTCGAATCAGCGTTGCTGGGCACAGAAATATACCTCTTTATGTTTCCGAAACTGTTTGCAAATGAACTGCACCCCTGGTTGGCACATTTCCCAACAGTGTCTCTCCTGGGGGATTAGGCAGAACCAGTCTGGATTCAGACACAGCCTGTCTCTTCCCCGGTTAGAAGCTCAAACCACCATCTTAGAACTCCGCTGCTGGAGAACCCCGGGGTCTGTCAGATCAGCAAGACTAAACAGTCACACGAGAGAACGAGAACAGATGGGAGAGGAGCGGAGATAACAGAATGTAAATAGAAAGAAGAGAGGAGAAGAGAGGAGAAGAGATGAGGAGAGGAGAAGAGAGGAGAAGAGAGGAGCAGAGAGGAGAAGAGAGGAGCAGAGAGGAGAGGAGAAGAGAGGAGAAGAGAGGAGAAGAGAGGAGCAGAGATGAGAAGAGGAGAAGAGAGGAGAAGAGAGGAGAAGAGAGGAGAAGAGAGGAGCAGAGAGGAGAGAGAAGAGAGGAGAAGAGAGGACAAGAGAGGAGAGGAGAGGAGAGGAGAAGAGAAGAGAAGAGAAGAGAGGAGAAGAGAAGAGAGGAGAGGAGAAGAGAGGAGAAGAGAGGAGAAGAGAGGAGAAGAGAGGAGAAGAGAAGAGAGGAGCGGAGAGGAGAGGAGAAGAGAGGAGAAGAGAGAAGAGAGGAGAAGAGAGGAGAAGAGAAGAGAGGAGAGGAGAAGAGAGGAGAGGAGAAGAGAAGAGAAGAGAGGAGCGGAGAGGAGAGGAGCGGAGAGGAGAGGAGAAGAGAGGAGAAGAGAAGAGAGGAGAAGAGAGGAGAAGAGAGGAGAAGAGAGGAGCAGAGATGAGGAGAGGAGAAGAGAGGAGAAGAGAGGAGAAGAGAGGAGAAGAGAGGAGCAGAGAGGAGCAGAGAGGAGAGGAGAAGAGGGGAGAAGAGAGGAGAAGAGAGGAGAGGAGAGGAGAGGAGAAGAGAAGAGAAGAGAGGAGAAGAGAGGAGAAGAGAGGAGAAGAGAGGAGAGGAGAAGAGAAGAGAGGAGCGGAGAGGAGAGGAAAAGAGAGGAGAAGAGAGGAGAAGAGAGGAGAGGAGAGGAGAGGAGAAGAGAGGAGAGGAGAAAAGGAGATAACAGAATGTAAATTGACTGAAGAGAGGAGAAGAGAGAAGAGGAGAAAAGAAGATAACAGAGGAGATGAGAAAATCTCCTCAGGAGATGTCTCCCTCTGGAACAAATTATTGCATTCCCGACTCGCTTTAAAATGTCTGAGCTCTCTCTCTCTGCAAACGGCTCTAAGATCTTCCCTACCCTACACGCCTACTCATACAAAATAATTCAGGTTATTTTCCATTTGTGTTTTTCTTTGCTGCTGTTCGTGGCATTGTCAAAGAAAAACATTGCCACGCCGACTAAGCAGGAACGACATGTGACTGTGCTCTTGCTCATGTCAACACCAGGTTCTGGATGTGTTCTGTATTCTGAGGCAGGGGGGGTGTTCAGTTTACACTATTTAGAAAAGATGGGTGTCTGGATTTCCCGAGCATCTCTATGTTTAACTCAGATATATTTAGGATGGTGTTGGGTCACTGGCTACTTTGGAAAGGTGGTTTCCAATAGGAACACCAAGTCTGGCTCAAGATAGCATGCTCTAAAAAGGAAAACTCAAAATCAACGAAATGTCGCTTCTGACGTAGGCCTACCCAAGGATGTGCCGCATTGAAATAACCAACATTCAAATCATCACGAATGCTCCTTAAAAATCTGGAAAGCTTAGCTATGAAAACCACCCCAATACCTTGAACACTTGTGTGTTTAACATTCAACACAAACCTGGAGCATCATCGCAAGCTCTTGCACGAGCCCCCCTGTCAAACTGTCCAGAAACAGCAAGGAGATGAGATGAGGCTGTCAGTCGGTGAAAGTGTGCCAACATATTTCCAATAGTGATTACCTAGATCAGGGAGCCAGATTGAGACGTAAACTGTGAGGCGGGCAGCGCCTGTGCGCGGCAGGAGATGGGGAGAGGAGAGATGGTGTGTGTAAAGCTTTATCTCCCTCGCGACAGGCCAGCCCTCGTCCTGAGGACAAATGCTTGTCTGAGAAAGTTGACAGACAGATGCAGCTCATACGTGACTGGGATTGGCTGATTTATATTCCAGGACTCTGGTTCGCATCTTCATTTGGCTGCGTGTCTACCCTGCGTGATTGCTTTTCGGACTGAGGCAACAGGATACAACTGCTGTCGAGACGCTTTTTACTGCGTGTGTCCGCCACATGAACGTAAAGGCATTCAAAAATTGTGGGACGGGATTGTGTTGGAGGACAAACCAACCGACTGCGAGTACAAAAGCACTGAAAACACAAAGCATTTCCAATACACCCTGCCCCAACCCATCACCTGCACAGTCTGAATCCCATCGCTCGCTCTGTTCATTGGAGGAAGATTAGAGAACCGTGTCTTTCTAACACACATCCCACTGCTGTTATGACCGGCACAGTGATGACTTCCCTCCAGCGGCAGACCTCCTTCTATCAGATTGGAGGTGGGGGGAGCCCTGTCATTGTGAACAAATCAGCGGCAGCTCTTACAGCAGAGCGCTTCCACCTACGCAGTCAGCCAGGTACACGAGGCTGTCAGGCCTACAGACAGCCCGCCTCACCGCCTCACCGCCTCACCGCCTCACCGCCGCACCACCAGCTACCTTGTGAGGGGGCGACAGAGGCCGACAGAGGCTGCACCGCGCCTCTGATGTGAGAGGAGAGGGCTGACGGCATGCAGTGGAACGCGAGGCAAGCTTCCTTGTTCTGGCAGACTGTGTGTGTGTGCGTGTGTGTGTGTGTGCGTGTGTGTGTGCGTGTGTGTGTCTGTGTGTCATGCTAATTGGAGACACACTTTAGTCCAGTTGTGTAGCTGGTCCTAAGTGGAGTACTGGGAATGCAAGGCACACACACACACACCTACACTCACACACACACACCTACACACACACACCTACACACACACACATGGCTTGAACACTGCATTGAACAGGATTGTAAAGCTTTACCGCCTTCCAAGCTTGGGAGAAGACAGCTTTATGGGATTGTTTTATACAGTTGGTGCACCATAACCGAGGATTGCTGCCAAATTCTACAAAAATATCAAATGTCACAAGAAAGCACAGCAGAATCCCCTGTTGAGAAGAACATACAATTTTAGGGTTCAGAAAAAACAAATGAAAGTTAACAGGAAGACAAGGGGGTTTCAAGCAACGAGACATTTGTTCCATATTTGGAATGATGGAATTTGGATAAATCGCTTGGTGAATTCACACAACTGGCAAATGTGTGCCGCTGTGGACACGCTCTGAGAAATGGTAAATGGACTGCATTTATATAGCGCGTTTTTATGCCTTAGCGGCACCCAAAGCGCTTTACGATTTTGCCTCTCATTCACCCATTCATAGTCTCACTCACACACCGACGGCAGCGAGCTACCATGCAAGGCACCGGCCTGCCCATTGGGAGCAACTTGGGGTTCAGAGTCTTGCTCAAGGATACTTCGGCACATGACCTAGGAGGAGTCGGGGATCGAACCGCCAACCAACTCTCTCACCGGGACCTCTGCTTTCCCTCCCTGAATGATTTACGTAATGAATGCAAAGCATATATGTCTGTTTCGCATTACTCCTGATGATGCGTGCTGATCATCAACATACAGCCCAAGCATTGTTTGGAGACCTGCTTCACGACCACAACATTTTCATACAGTATGGATTTACTGCGTCAGGTGGCTGAGCGGTTAGAGAATCGGGCTACTAATCAGAAGGTCGCTGGTTCGATTCCCAGCCGTGTCAATTAACGTTGTGTCCTTGGGCAAGGCACTTCACCCTACTTGCCTCGGGGGGAATGTCCCTGTACTTACTGTAAGTCGCTCTGGATAAGAGTGTCTGCTAAATGACTACATGTAAATGTGAATGTACTGCTCTGGCAACTGTTGATGAACATACTATCTGGGTCTCTGTGAGAAATGACAAACAGTCTGCTTGACTACAGTGCATTGCAAAAGGCACGTTTACTGGATGAGGGAAATCCTGCAGGAGGCTCTTGGAGTTTTCTATCTGGAACAGTACCAGGTTTTGTTAGGCTTTGGTGCTGTTCGAGAATGCCCTGTTCTAGAATCTCCTGTTCTAGAATCTCCTGTTCTAGAATCTCCTGTTCGAGAATGCCCTGTTCTAGAATCTTCTGTTCGAGAATGCCCCGTTCTAGAATCTCCTGTTCTAGAATGCCCTGTTCTAGAATCTCCTGTTCTAGAATGCCCCGTTCTAGAATCTCCTGTTCTAGAATGCCCCGTTCTAGAATGGTGGATTGGCTCAGTTGTCTGTCTCTAAACGACCTTCACAGCTCCCTTCACAAACACTTCTTTCTCCCTGACTTCTCAACACCTCCTCATCACAGTTTGCCATGGCAACAAAACAGACTCCGTTCTGAAAAAAGGCATTCATGTATAGAAAAAAATGAAGAACACACCGGCAAGATAATGCATATCATTCAGCCTAAAAACAAACAGGGTTTTAACACAGGTTCCTAGTACATATTCAGACTACTACTGAAGCAACTTACTTGTTTAACCTGAATTTACAGTGTGTCAATCATTGTAACTCGCCTTATGCAGAGAGCTGTCAAACTGCCAAACACCATTAAACTGAGTTGATGTTTCAAATGCCTGTATTTTTCACATAAGAGTGTAGCAAGGAACCTCCTAGCTGACACACTGGAGAATATTGTGTAAAAGATGAACAGCAGCGGACCTGCAACCTTGTATCTAAAAGGCACAGCTCTCCGTAGGAATTATTAACATGGAGGCATAGAGCATATTGCCTTCTTTCACCAAAGCCTGCAGCGTGGGGATTAAACAGTGTAATTTGTGAGAGGCTTAGTGCCACTATTGAAAACTCCTCACTGGAAAGAATCACACAGTGGTTTGACAATGTGGGGAATGACCAATTTGGATTCACAGAGACCGGCAGAATAGGAACGTCTGGAATTATGTATGGGCTGAATGTTTCATTCAAACCCAAGCTTCCAGGCTATGGACTGCAGGGTCACAAACTAGAGGACAGGTTATCCCCTCCAACTCTCTTTCTCCCCCTTTCCTGTCTCTCTCTCTCTTTCTCCCTTCTCTTTCTCTCTCTCTCTCCTTTTCATCTTTTTTTCTCTCATTCTCCTTTTCATCTCTCTCTCTCTCCTTCTCACCTCTTTCCTACGCTCTCTGTCTCTGTCTCTGTGTCTCTCTCTCTCTCTCTCTCTCTCTCTCTCTCTCTCTCTCTCTCTCTCTCTCACCTCTTTCCTCCGCTCTCTCTGTCTCTCTCTGTCTCTGTCTCTCTCTCTCTCCCCATGTCTTCCCACCTCTCATTCCTTCACCCTCCCTCCCTCCCTCCATTCTTCACATTCCTAGGATTGAGCACATAGAGTTAATTAGATCTGCGGCCAATCCAAAAATGGATTATAAAGCATTAACAATTAAATGGGCAGATTTCTTTGGAGCATCGCTACTTAGAATGATTAAAATGGCACATCCAATATGCCTCAGGATTGGCCGAAGGTCCTCTCCAGCGCTCCTCTACACCCTACGTCTGAGCGGAGGCTGGGCCTCCTCCGCACCCTACGTCTGGGCGGAGGCTGGGCCTCCTCCGCACCCTACGTCTGGGCGGAGGCTGGGCCTCCTCCGCACCCTACGTCTGGGCGGAGGCTGGGCCTCCTCCGCACCCTACGTCTGGGCGGAGGCTGGGCCTCCTCCGCACCCTACGTCTGGGCGGAGGCTGGGCCTCCTTCCATCAGGGGCGGATGTGGCTGAGGCTTGATGACCTCACGTCTGTGGCGGCACTTAGCCCACCTGAGCGCACGCATCATCCTGATGGAATGTCAGGTCAGTGTTTCCCATAACTATCGTGCAGAGGAAACGGGACAGATATATAGCTGCTGCCAGCCCCCTCGCCTGTCTGTCTGTCACAGTCTCAGGTGTCGGTAAGATAATCACCAGGGACTTCAGCCACCAGCTCCCAGGGCCCTCTCTCCTTACTGCAGCACAAAGTTTGAGGCTCTGTGCGAAGACTGGGTCCTGAGAAAGTGGGCATCTGAGACACAGGATGAGTTTTTCTGTCAGGGAGAGCCGACCTGGGAGCTGGCGGTGGGCTGCCCCGCCCTCCCGAAGGAGGGCAGCGGCATGAGGAACAGCATGAGCACAGCGCTCCTCTTCACACGGCCTGCGACGGGGCCCATCACGAGGGTCCCAGGCATCAGGGGCGTCGAGGACGAGGCAAAACGTAAAGATGTGCAGCGAACAACATGCCACATTCATGGCAACAGCACGTATATATAGCCTTGTCCTAGGACACTGGCACGCTCGTCACCCAATCTCCGCACCCAAAGCTACGACTGAAACTAAAAAAGAATCTAAAAATAACTGTCTCAAGTGACAAAAGAGCAATGACACAAGAGAGGGTGCCCTACATTTCTGACAGCAAAATATGAGGTATGGTCAACCTTAGGCCGATGTCCAATCAAGACCTGTACCTGCAGTATGTTGGCTGATGAACTGAAGTTGCTATTGTAGCATCTGCCATCGGTCTTCATCTGTAAGAAGTTGACCGTGTCCTTGCCTGAAACTGCTGCCTACAGGATGCTAAAAAGAACAGCACATCTCCTCACAGAGCACATCACTGGTGTGATACATGAACAGCCACGAGGATGTGCACAGACGGCTTGTTTAGCCTACTGGGGACAGACTACAGTACAGGCAGACCTGCAACCACATTCTTTAGTTTAGACAGTGGATAATCACACGCAAATAATCTGATGCTCATAGCTATTGAGAAAAAGATAACTCTCAATAGTTGGTAATACTGTCACTCAACATGATGTTGGTGTAGCATTTTTTGGTACAAAAAAATCACAGTGACTTAGAAAACAGTGCTAGTCAAGCTGAGCCAGAGGTGTTCCAGAGTGCTATACTGCCACCTGGTGGCAGAAATAAATCTGAACATAGTTGTTCACTGTGTGGTCACATGACAACAACCAGTTAACTTTCAATTGGCTAGGATTAATCATACATGTCTGTTCAGGTCACATCATGCCAAATTTCTCATTTTCTCATCCAGGTAATTACACTTTCATTACCTATCGTTAAAATCAATTAAAGGTACATTAATTACACAACTGTGTTTCCTTTTGCAAGGCCTTTCCCCTGACTGTGACAACACAACATCTCAAAAGTATGTCTGCACTTTTTCAGGAGGCTGGAAAAAGATTAGGAGCATGAAACAGATGTGTGCAGCATGACATAGACTCCCATCATCTGAATTCCTAATCTGTACAATGTCATGTATTCATTTGTCAGAAATGTTTAATCAAAGAAACATACAGGGGGATTTGTACCTGCGACCAGCTGATCCACTGTCAAATGCTCTAACCACAAGCTTTACTTTTCCCACCCTGCAATATACTCATACAATTATTTACAATCACGCTACGAAAGAGAGAGGTTTCTATCCCAGACCACCTTGTTAGAGAAAGACTCGAATAACGAGGTTCGAGGATGAAAGTAATTTGCAGAACAGACGGCAGACACAAAAGGAAAATGACACAAGGGAAGTTTTCATTAACGCCTGTTATAATGACGTGAAGAGGGGTCAAAAAACACGACATAAACTCATTAAGAATTAAAAAGGCATCGCTTTATGCCATCTGAGGACATAATGTGTGAATGCGCAGCGTGTTTGAACAGATCCACTCAACGAGGGCAAGGTGTCAGTGGAGCCTGGAAGAGGGCAGTGGAGGAGGGCAGTGGAGGAGGGCAGCGGAGGAGGGCAGCGGAGGAGGGCAGCGGAGGAGGGCAGCGGAGGAGGGCAGCGGAGGAGGGCAGCGGGGGAGGGCAGCGGAGGAGGGCAGCGGAGGAGGGCAGTGGAGGAGGGCAGTGGAGGAGGGCAGCGGAGGAGGGCAGCGGAGGAGGGCAGCGGAGGAGGGCAGCGGGGGAGGGCAGCGGAGGAGGGCAGTGGAGGAGGGCAGTGGAGGAGGGCAGTGGAGGAGGGCAGCGGAGGAGGGCAGCGGAGGAGGGCAGCGGGGGAGGGCAGTGGAGGAGGGCAGTGGAGGAGGGCAGTGGAGGAGGGCAGCGGAGGAGGGCAGCGAAGGAGGGCAGCGGAGGAGGGCAGCGGAGGAGGGCGGTGGGGGAGGGCGGTGGAGGAGGGCGGTGGGGGAGGGCAGTGGAGGAGGGCAGTGGAGGAGGGCAGCGGAGGAGGGCAGTGGAGGAGGGCAGTGGAGGAGGGCAGTGGGGGAGGGCAGTGGAGGAGGGCCGTGGAGGAGGGCGGTGGAGGAGGGCGGTGGGGGAGGGCAGTGGAGGAGGGCAGCGGAGGAGGGCAGCGGAGGAGGGCAGTGGAGGAGGGCAGTGGGGGAGGGCAGTGGAGGAGGGCAGTGGAGGAGGGCGGTGGAGGAGGGCGGTGGAGGAGGGCGGTGGGGGAGGGCAGTGGGGGAGGGCGGTGGAGGAGTGTTTTGCCTGTAATCAGGAAAACAGTGAGGCCAGTCCTTAAACCTCTTCCATTCACACATGAGACGAGTAACAACCAGCTCTCAAAACCCCAGCCTCACTCTTCAGCTCTCCGAACCCCAGCCTCACTCTTCAGCTCTCAAAACCCCAGCCTCACTCTTCAGCTCTCCGAACCCCAGCCTCACTCTTCAGCTCTCAAAACCCCAGCCTCACTCTTCAGCTCTCAGAACCCCAGCCTTACTCTTCAGCTCTCAGAACCCCAGCCTCACTCTTCAGCTCTCAGAACCCCAGCCTCACTCTTCAGCTCTCATCAAACGCTGACCAGAACATTCCTTTGATACCTTCGACCCCCAGACCTATATACCCGAACACCCCTACTCCCCCTAATCCAGACCTATATACCTGTGCAGTCCACACCACCCAGGCCATTCATACAAGTACGATGAAGGAGTAAAAACAAGCAAAGGCTGGAATAAATTTGATTCAGAATGACAGCCTCTACTTGCTCTGAATCATTGGCTTTTTGACCCACAAACAATTGTCTAATTGTCTTGCTACAGTGCACTATTAAATATGTGTTTTTTAACCTGAGGCAAAACATGTAGTAGACAAATGGTGTTTGTGGGTGTACTTGACACAAAATAAGTGAACGGTGAGTCTGTAGCATTCAGAAGAAGCCATCCTGCAGCTCTCCAGAATACTGCATATAAATAACACATTTCCATAAATGTTTATGCTGTAGTGGTGAGCGCTGAGAATGGATCCACAAGTCCTTCACGTCTCTAGTTACCTGACCAGAGGTCACTGTTCCAACTCACAGGTTACCTGACCAGAGGTCACTGTTCCAACTCACAGGTTACCTGACCAGAGGTCACTGTTCCAACTCACAGGTTACCTGACCCGAGGTCACTGTTACAACTCACAGGTTACCTGACCAGACGTCACTGTTCCAACTCACAGGTTACCTGACCAGAGGTCACTGTTCCAACTCACAGGTTACCTGACCAGACGTCACTGTTCCAACTCACAGGTTACCTGACCAGAGGTCACTGTTCCAACTCACAGGTTACCTGACCAGAGGTCACTGTTCCAACTCACAGGTTACATACATACAGCCGCCATATGGCAACTCCTCATGTTGTGTAAATATGCACCTGATCACATAGCAGGGAATACAGCCAGGAATAATCGCTTCTCCATCTACTCACATGGGACACAGGATGACGTCGTAATTGGTATGAAGATGTACACCTACTGAGCCAACACTTCCCCTGTAGAAAACAGGGAAATCAAAAATGACACAAGGTCTATGACGTCGCATAGGAGTCGTACTGTATTCACAGTTTTGGGAACAAGCGGTGTATAACATTGTCTAGATCATTTCGGCTCGGTCTTCAGAAACAAGGTACTTTTGTCTTTCTCCTGTATTGTGACAAAGCCGTTCACAGCAGCGTTGGCGTGGCAGCGTGCTCGGGGAGGTGAGAGCGAGCGTGCTCGGGGAGGTGAGAGCGAGCGTGCTCGGGGAGGTGAGAGCGAGCGTGCTCGGGGAGGTGAGAGCGAGCGTGCTCGGGGAGGTGAGAGCGAGCGTGCTCGGGGAGGTGAGAGCGAGCGTGCTCGGGGAGGTGAGAGCGAGCGTGCTCGGGGAGGTGAAAGCGAGCGTGCTCGGGGAGGTGAGAGCGAGCGTGCTCGGGGAGGTGAGAGCGAGCGTGCTCGGGGAGGTGAAAGCGAGCGTGCTCGGGGAGGTGAGAGCGAGCGTGCTCGGGGAGGTGAGAGCGAGCGTGCTCGGGGAGGTGAGAGTGAGCGTGCTCGGGGAGGTGAGAGTGAGCGTGCTCGGGGAGGTGAGAGCGAGCGTGCTCGGGGCTCCAGTCCCTGAACGCGGGGCCCATCTCTTGATTGAATTTCCATGAGAGGGGCACTGTATCACCTTGCTTTAGGGAAGCCTACATGGACTTCCTCCAAGCAGCGAGGACACGGGTCGCCACGGGCGACAGGGTTTCACTTTCTATTAAGTCTAAGAGAAGTCTATCAGTAGATCTGCAGTGGAGCGAGGAAACCAACTTTGAACAAAAGCTCTCCAAAGCATTCTGAAGGCACGCACACATCCAGACTGTTTAGCACAGGCTCTCACACACGGACACACACATACACACACACACAGGCTCTCTCTCACATACACACAAAATGTGTAAAATGTCAGCTTTTTGGTCACATTGGCAGCATGCAATTTGCATTGTGAAATTCCAGAAAACAAACATTATAGAGCAATAATTACTGATGTGAGTAGGTCTACTGTAGACATGTTCACTAGTACTCAAGACAGATAGCAGTATATGGTTGTATATCACTCTACAATGCAGTCACAAAACAAAACACAGCGACTCAAATTCTTACTTTTCTGTGTTGGTTGTCCCCTTTTCAAAGTCACCCGAAGCTTGCTGTTGTAGAATGAACAGAGAGGGTGAGAAAGAAAGCGAGAGAGAGAGAGAGAGAGAGAGAGAGAGAGAGAGAGAGAGAGAGAGAGAGAGAGAGAGGGAGAGAGGGAGAGAGGGAGAGAGAGAGTCGGAGAGAGAGAGAGAGAGAGAGAGAGAGAGAGAGAGAGAGAGAGAGAGAGAGAGAGAGAGAGAGAGAGAGAGAGAGAGAGAGAGAGAGAGAGAGAGAGAGAGAGAGAGAGAGAGAGAGAGAGAGAGAGAGAGAGAGAGAGAGAGGGGGAGAGAGAGAGACGTGTCATTTCAATGCACAGGCATGATATTCAGGAAGCATCCGGTGTTTGGTGTTGACTGAGGGACACCAGATCAGCTTCGTTCACCTGAGAGGAATGCATAATTCAGCCCAGGCCAGAGAGACGCGTTTCAGAGAGCCTGATCCCATATCGATTCCCTTCACTCAGATTACACAGCCTGGAGGGCTGTTTGTTCATACCGTCAAGGTGATTTAAACACACACACACACTTGTTTTTAACTAGTAAAACTGGTGCGTTACTTTGATTGCTGCTGTGTACGTATTTTTAAATCATTCGTCCAAATCACAGAGCTCTCATTGTCTTTGACGCTTCCTGGCGTTCAGGGATAAGGATCAATTGGCCCTACACAGCAAGATTATTATCTAAGCGCTAAAGTGGATGTAAATTCAATATCGATGGGAAGTCAAGCTACCCACATACCTGTAACAAGGACTGGAAGCTGAATATAAAATGAACTGAATGAAATGTGAAACCGTAAGCCCTTAAAGAAATCTAAAATGCCCTCTGTCTTCCCCTGGTAGTCTTCCTCAATATGTCACATCAATGTAATAAAATCACAAATAAAAACATTGTTTATCTGACCTTAAATTATTTGGTGTGTCTGTAATTATCATCGTATTCACAGTTGTCTGGATGATTCACACTGTACCTGACATTATCAACACAAGATTACTGTACTAGGCTTGTAACTTTCTTATGAAATGAATAAGGACACTTAGTTTTTTCCCCATCACCTACTGTTCTGGGTGAAACAGCAGACTATTGTCTGTCGTGCCCATTGGTTTTAACACGACAATGACTAGTAACAAAAAAATCGTCTTGAAATGGTCGGACATTATATTTATTTAAACGTTATTATAACACGTAGGCCTACTTAAGTGGATTCTTAATTGGATTATTCATTAGTGATAGCTATTAACTCCCTGTACTCAATGTAAGTCGCTCTGGATAAGAGCGACTAAATGTAAATGTGTTAAGCTCTTGAATTTGAGCGTGATTCTGGTTTCATTCGAAGACTCTAATTGCTAGACTGTAAGATGTGTACTTTATCCACGAGATGGCACTGCACGTTCATTTTGTGTGGCTGTATCAGCGACCCATGTGTTACTGTCGTAACTCTGTAGGGAAAACCAGACCACTCTAATTCAGACATCTGTCTTCTATTAACATAGAATACACAAAGCTCAATTTACACAATAATGTTTTCCCTCTGTTATGTTCCCCTAACCTTCAGAAAGATTGGTGATTAATGTGGGCTAATAAAGGATTTTTCTCAGACAATGGAAGGTGTTTTTTCAACGTCTCGTTGCTTTGCGGCTTGAATTTGATAAAGATTCCATCTCTTGGCACGCTCATACTTGCGCGGGAACAATGCCTTTCAGTCCTGTGTCTGTCATTCATGTTGAAACGTTGCCATGATGCCATAAGCAGCTTGAATCGGGCTTGCTCGGCATGCATTGCATGGTGTCTAGTGGACAATTTCTGATTCCTGAAACCATGTAAGGTGATTGGTTAAGAGAAGTCACGTTGGGGTGTAGCTGTCAGACCGCTGCTGCACCATTGTTCCGCGAGCAGCCGGAAAGAGAGCGTCTGTGCTGCGCTGTAGATGCGACAACTGTACCGGCTGTAGGCAATTCTTAATTACGGTGCACTCACGTTATGTATTGATACAGTAGTGTCCTTGTGTTTTATAAATGAAACGAGTCCCACGTTCTATGAAGATAACGTTTATGTGCATGTTTTCAAGCGGGAGGGGCGATGGAGGAGCTGACAGCGTAATGAATGGTAAGTGTCTAATTTGGGCATCATTCTTGGGTATCACACAGTACGCTGTGTTTGAATTAGTGCTGCATCCATTCACGGAATAATTGTTTTGGGAAACGGGGAGTTAGAAAGTGCTCCTCTTAATAATGTCTACAATGTTGTCACTGGTGCTATATATTTATTTTACATTAGAATCTGGACAATGGTTAGAAATTACAGAATGATACTTTTACAGTAGCCTACCTTAAATTAATTCAAACAAAATAATTTACGTGAATGTACGAAAAAGATCACATAATATCCTTGATATTTACAAAACCAGTATGAATGACTTCCATCCAGTAAGTGCTTTCATAGTCCATTCATGTTTGATATGAAGCATTTTGCAGAGATATGTATTTTGACTCAAGGTGTCCCATGATTTGAGTGTGATTCCTTTTTTCTTTTTTTGCATTGGGCATGTGTATAGGGTTAGGTTTGTGTGTTCTGCACATGGGTTACTGTATGTGCAGACCTACAGTCCAGTTGCATGGGGACCCTGCAGAGTGAAGGGAGGGTGTTCCCTGCAGAGGTGTCCTGGAGCACAGGCAGCTCTGTGAGGGAGGGAGGCAGCATGCTGCCTGTGCTGTCCCCTCCGACCTCTCCCTCTGAGCCCCACTGCAGAGCGAAGCCTGGGCCTGCCCTCTGTGTGCCACGACTGACATGTTTCACACACGTTTCCACGGGAATGAGGCTCATCCTCATCACGCTGGAATGACATCATCCATACACCATGATGTTTGGTGTTATTGTGTATTTATGGGATGTTGTAACCAGATTAGTTGGGGTTTGTCTGAGGGGCTGTGGAGAGGTGGTTCCTCTTTGCTAATTCAGAACTTACACTGGACTGACGTTTTATAGACTGTCATCTTGGTTTTACCTGACACCCCTTTTAAATCTCACCGTACCTCAGAATCATTTGTGTTTCTATCCTCCCCAGGGCACACTCAATTCAGGACAGCATAACAACAACATCTTTGATTCGAGGTAAGCCTACAATATGTCTGTTCTTGTCAACTGGCGATGTCATGCTTTGTCATGAAATACTGATATGCAGTGCCTGCGGTCATTTGCAATTAGCCTTTATGTGTTGGGTTTATGGATGGGAGACCCTGTGAAAAGCTTGCACAGGTGCTGGACTGTTGCCACAAAAGCTCTCATGAGACTGGGACAAGTTGATTTAAGAGTTGATCGTTGCTGATATCCTGCCTATGGGATGTTTCCCCAGAGCTGTCAATGACAGCCCACATTGTTCTTACTGGCTCAAATTTCAGTCGGGAGACCTTTTGATAAATCGGCTATCAGATGGGAGGGAAATGAATGTGACCGTTTCATAACGTGGAGAGTGTAATCTACATTGCTCATCATCATTACTGAGAGTTAGTCATAACAGGTCATAAATGGGAGACAGTGTTCTTTTTTTCCATTTAACGAGAGCCAGCAAAGTGAAGTCTCATTGGTTGTGCACTTCTTCAATGGCTTTTAGTGCAGATGATCACCCACATTTAAATAACTGTTTGATTGTAACTGAATGGATTATTTTAAATTATCTTTTTTGAATGATTGAATCCCTCAAATTGATGCTTTTTAATCTAAAATGCACCGATATCAGAAACCCAAATCCAAAATTGATGGGTCACCCTGCTAGGTTCATGGGTATTTCACAAGGCAGAAGTCCATACTTATTGGTTGTAGTGAAATTGAGATTTAATGGCTCATCTGAATATTCAGTGCTTTATCAGGAAGTAGGTAGGTAGCAGAGGTTGTGTAATTGGTTGTCAGTGTTTGGCACTGCATGAGGAACCGTGCTGTTTCAGTGAGATGGTGACGGGGGGTTGGAATATGGCAGCTTGTCTCATTCTCCAGCGCTGCCGTCTTTGTTGTTCCCTTAACCAGACTCTTTTGTCAAACAGGAAGGAGGCACGGAGACAGCTCTGTGGAGCCCTCCTCTCGCTCTTTCTCTCACTCTCACTCTCACTCTCACTCTCACTCATTCATACACACACACTCAGACACACACAGATGTATTCCCTGCTAGCGACTGAGATCTGGGAGGCAAAGGGGCTCCCTCTCTTATCGTCACTGTTTATTTTTTCCTCTTCAATCCATCTGTTTATCTGTCCAATCTATGAAGCCCTCTGTGCCCATGGGGGTTAGAATTAATTAGTACAGCTGACACAGTTAAAGCACATTGAAACATTTACTAACTGTATTTATTGGGTGCGAGGCTGAATCATTAAACGGGTTCATTTGAATAACAGAGTTCTGTGCGGTGGTATTACAAATACTGTTGCCCAGATGGGGGCTGTGCAGTCAATATGGGCCATTAACGATTCACAGGAAAAGGTGGCACGGCTTTTAAAGATAACGGCACCGAGTAGTCTCCTGGCACGACTCCAGCGAGGGGGAATAGACTTCACAGAGGTTCACATTCACAGCCAAATCAATTTGGCTTCTCTTTTATGTAGGAATGACAGGAATTCATGATTTTTCTTCAAACTTAACCTGAAGTTCCATTCAGGATCACTTGTAGAACAGTCTCAAAGGTCAGACTTTTAATATTGTAATGGTGTGGAAAATCCTAATGCTTCACATTAGCGATTCATATCTTTAATCTTCTGGAATTTTCTTTCTCCTGTAGAACATTTGCCCTCAGGAAGGTGGAAGATTGTAGAGTCTGTTTTCTCTTTGGGGATTGAACAAAGAACACCTTAAAAATGCTTTTCAGTTTTGAAGATTGTTTCAGCAGCCTTGAAGAAACTCCCATCGACCCTCCCATTATCGGTGATAATAATGTCAACCTTAAAGTAAAATGCCATATTAGCACGATTGTGGGCTCAATGCCATGTATTGTACTTTAACTTAAAACTGCATTCAAACTGTCAGAGCTTTAATCAGAGGGTTTAAAGACACGATGCCTTGCATTTCCCCCCCCCCCCACTTGTTTTGTCTGTCTCTTTCATCGCTGTATATTTGACAGTAATAGGAATATTCTGTTTGTCCACAGTCTATAACGCTGAGCTGAACCCCGTGGCTATGTGTTTACTTCACCAGAGTAGTTACAAATGATTCAAGATGATTGGTTCTTTTGTGTGATTCTGTGCTGAATGTGCTGTAGTAATGCTACAGTCCTGTGACCCTGGCACCGCTGGCAGAAATATATAATGTAGGCACAGGGAACCTTGTTCATTTTAAAATGTATATTGATGTCCTCTATTTGGAAAAACACTCAAACGTTGCAGCTCACTGGTGAAATACACTTCTCTCTAGCGCCCTTTATACACTGAGATTTTTTTTCTCTCCTTTCGATCAAATTTTCATGTTTCCTCACTCTCGTCTCTTCTATTAAGGCATCAGTTGCAGAAATGATTTGGCATAGATTATTCACCTCACAAATTCAGTATTGAGTTAGGCTGTGATTTTGACTGGCCTGTGTCTCATTGATGGTTTGTTTCCTTATAACATGGACGTCTTATCTGTGTGGAAAATCGGATTTCAAGGGAAATTAGGTTCACAGTTGTGTTCTTCCATGAATCATGATGTAGCCTACCCTAATTGTAATGTTCTCAACAAACGATTTCCCCCTTCATAGAGTTGCGTTGCTCAACATGCCTTCCATCGCTATGGCAACCGGTATTAATGTTGGGAAAGCTCCGTTAAAATGACTCATATAAAACATGGAGTGGATTGCTGTACGCTTTGTTTTGGATTTTGTCAGGTCATGGAAGTATGATCATGTGGCAGTTTTTGAATGAATTGTAATCACAAACAAGTAGTTTATCTGCGAAAATTGATTTATTTTAGCCTACCGTATTTTGTTTACCTTGCATCACAGTTCAGTGCAAATAAAATCCCAGGTATTCAAATCCTTTCAGCAATGTGTGTGTATATAAAGTAGATATGAAAATACTTATACGTTGGCTTCATATACTTGCTTAAAATCTTCCTGCTAGAATTTCAATGGGAATAATTTGTCCCCATGACTACTGTGCAACGTGGGTCTACAAGTATATTCAGCTTCGTGAATTTTCCCAGATAATGGCGCAAATGTTTTACATATGAAAATGGTTCGAGTTCTCAACAGATACTAGTTATATATAAATAATAAGGCTCGTCTGCCGATCCTGAACTCCGAGTCCCCCGGCTTCATCAGCCCGTTTGAAAGATGAAAGCGCATCGTCTGAGAGAGCGGCTTTGACAGCTCTGTTTCTGCCAGAGAACCAGCCCCGCCGAACTTTCAGGTGGCATGGGAAAAACGCGGTCATAAATAATATAGGCTCGCATGAATAATTCAGGTAAGCATTGTGATTGACACGAGGGTAAAAGTAGCTGATTAGGCCTCCACAGTGCGTGATTCGAATTGCAGGGAAAACTGAAAAAAGTTGGGAAATGGTTCTAAAAACACCCTAGTAGTCCATTCTGCTGTAGAAGTCACTGCCATGCTCCCATTATGAGGCAGATAGTGGTGAGTGATATTCACCGCGTACACATGGATCCCCATTAGCTGGGTTTAAAGTGTGTGATAGATCTGTCCATCACATTAACTCCAGTGTAACATCCCTAAATTAGATCATCATAATAAGGTTGTAACAGACTTTGAAAGACGGTGCTGCATGCAAAGAATGAAATGAGCTACTTATTTAAATGATTCTACCAACAGACGGCTATAGAAAATAAAGGATAAATAATCATATTCTGGTTAAATTCCCTTATTGAATTCTCCTCTGCGTTCATTCTTATTCTTTGACTTGGGAGTTGCTGTGAGGATATTACCATCTCCAGCTCTCCAAGTTGCCATTGGGAGGTTCTGAAACGTCTCCAGCCCAGTTTGATGTGTCTTAATGACGGGGATGTGGGAAGCAGGCCGCTCGCTCACCTGGCTGCCCTGAGAGGAGCCACGCTACAAGGGGCTCACACCTCAGTCGAGGTATCTCTATTGTTCTGTGAGGAGGAACAGGACGTCACGGTATCTCTATTGTTCTGTGAGGAGGAACAGGACGTCACGGTATCTCTATTGTTCTGTGAGGAGGAACAGGACGTCGAGGTATCTCTATTGTTCTGTGAGGAGAGAGAGGAAGAGGAGATCAGTGGTCCTCAGTGCTACAGTAGCAGGCTGCCCCGTCCGTGTGCTGTGTGCAGAGCAGTGGGCTGGTCTGACTGCCCTCCCTCTTTCCCCTCCTCCTTTCTCTCTCTCATGTGTATGGAGCTGCTGTCTGCAGCCTCAGGCAAGACCAAGTTAACAATGTACAGAACCCATGTGAAGCCTCATTTGCATAAATCTGTGAATGTCGCTGCATTTCCTTAAATGGATTTCCTTTGTGTTTAATTGCAAGATTGTTTTCCCTGTGCATGTGGCATCTCAACAAGCTCCCTGCTTCGGAATATTAGCACTTCCTTTTGTTCCTAATTTGACCATCTGATCTGAAGCTGAACAACGTGATATTATTGCAATATAGTTACAGAGGAAAATCAGAGGATTTGTTCATCCCTCTCCCTAACCCCTAGCCCTGCATGCTTTTAACGATGCAAGAAGAGGCCATCTTTGAGTGTAATGACCAGCCTGCTTTTATCCGGCTCTCTGCAGACCTATAAATATACACACATTACAACGCTGCATATGAATGACACGTTTCTCTGAGGTTAAAGTAACAGTAAGTTCTCATTTTCACAAGATTACATTGGATGTGAATAGGCTGATGAGATGGGTAAGCCAACATGCAGCATGCTTCTGTTTTCATATGAAATGTTATTCAGATGTGGCTAATCTAGAGCAGCCTCCATTTAAGCCATCCTGTACATTGATCGTTTTGCATGAAGGGGTGGGGTGATGAGGGAGGGGGGGATGAGGGAGGGGGGGATGAGGGAGGGGGGGGATGAGGGAGGGGGGTGATGAGGGAGGGGGGGATGAGGGAGGGGGGGATGAGGGAGGGGGGGTGCGCACAGCGGCTGCTGTGAGTCTGTGGTCCCCCCCCCCCCCCAGGGATACAGCCATGCTAATAGGTGTGCCTGTCGTGTTATTTCTGAGCATATGTGATTATGGTACACAGAGAGAGTGACGGAGAGCTTGCTAGAGAGAGTACCTCATGACCCCTCACCAAACCTATTCCGCTGTGGCCTTTTCATGTATAATTTAAGAGTCTAACACCCCCCCCCCCCCCCCCCACACACACACACACACACACACACACACACACACACACACACACACACACACACACACATTCACCCCCACCCATCCTCCTCTGAACAGTGCCGATGGGTGTGGAATACATCAGCTGAGAGTTTATGTTCTCTGAGAGGAGGGGGAGAGAGGGGGAGAGAGGGGGAGAGAGGGGGAGAGAGGGGGAGAGAGGGGGAGAGAGGGGGAGAGAGGGGGAGAGAGGGGGAGAGAGGGGGAGAGGGATCCTCTGTTGACATCAGCTGTAGCTGTGTAATCATGCAGCTCACAGCCTCTCCTTTGGGGGTCGAGGGAGGCCAGCTGGGCCCTGGCCTCCCAAGGCCTCTGTTTACGGCTCTCTCTGACACCAGTGGTGGAGGGGGTTTGACACGCCGTCAGACTGGAAACACGTACCTCACCGGGTCCTCAGGGTGGAGGGCTGGAGACACGGACCTCACCGGGTCCTCAAGGTGGAGGGCTGCAGACACGGACCTCACCGGGTCCTCAAGGTGGAGGGCTGGAGACACGTACCTCACCGGGTCCTCAGGGTGGAGGGCTGCAGACACGTACCTCACCGGGTCCTCAGGGTGGAGGGCTGGAGACACGGACCTCACCGGGTCCTCAGGGTGGAGGGCTGCAGACACGTACCTCACCGGGTCCTCAGGGTGGAGGGCTGGAGACACGGACCTCACCGGGTCCTCAGGGTGGAGGGCTGCAGACACAGACCTCACCGGGTCCTCAGGGTGGAGGGCTGCAGACACGGACCTCACCGGGTCCTCAGGGTGGAGGGCTGCAGACACGTACCTCACCGGGTCCTCAGGGTGGAGGGCTGGGTCTGTCAGCCCGGCGCTCACATCTCTCTCATGGTTTTCATCCTACAGTCCCGTCACTCCTCCTGTCTAGTCTCACTGGCTCGTCTCTTCATCCCCTCCCAAACAGAGAGATCTTCCTGGCCATCTGTTAGTTTTTCTTTGTGTGAACGTTTGCTGTGCTGGATGCTAGAACAAACACTTGCACTCTGAGACCCGTCCAGATTGAGTCTTGTCTGACGCTGGCGAGATTCCCTCCTCAAGCGTCACAGAGAGAGAGCGCTCTGCTGTCTGAAGTCTGACTCATCCCCCCCCACCCCCGTGCACCCAACAGTCAGTGTCACCTCCACTGCGATGCATATTAGATTTTTTTTAATAGACAGCCCTGACATCAGGGAGGTCAAGATGAAATAAGGCAATTTTCTGCTCCAGGCTCGGTCAGGGGGGTCTCTGGAGGAGACATACAGCTGGAGGAGGAGCAGCTCTGGGTGGAGGAGGAGCAGCTCTGGGTGGAGGAGGGGCTCTGGGTGGAGGAGGGGCTCTGGGTGGAGGACGGGCTCTGGGTGGAGGAGGGGCTCTGGGTGGAGGAGGGGCTCTGGGTGGAGGAAGGGCTCTGGGTGGAGGAGGGGCTCTGGGTGGAGGACGGGCTCTGGGTGGAGGAGGGGCTCTGGGTGGAGGACGGGCTCTATGCATTGTAAATGAGGATTATTGTCTGGGCCATCATCTCCTCTTTATGATCTACAACAAGACGGTTAGTTACACTATTCTGACTGGTTGTGAGCACAACAATTATTTGTATGCTCTGATATGGATGTCAATATGTTGAAGAGCATGTTCTGTTCAAATGCATAAAGGAGAAGTTCATTGTTTGGATATTTTCCTCCATGTCCTTTCCAAGGAGATGGTATCAGTGAACACTCTTGAACCGATTATTTGCATTTGACCTACATCAAACAATGAGGGTGGTCACAGAGATTATGATTGTGTTTTCATTATAAGTCTGTGTGCTGATGTGCTTGCCTTCCACCTTTTTTTAAATGTGCTTCATTTAAATAAGAAAGTCACTTGCGAGTCGGAGCAAATATAGGTCATCAGCTCTGGTGCATTTCTATGTGAGGAACACCGTCTCTCCAGTTAATGTTTTGCATTTTTATGTAATCGAGCTGCATTAGTGTTACTCGCAGGATGAGCATGAAAGGCATGTAGATTAGACATTCTAGGATTCCGACAACACAATAGAAAACATATCCGCATTTATAGAAAAGAAATCTTGATCAAAGAAAATCTGAAAGGAGAAGAAATTGGTCAGGCTTGTGGTCTCCTTTTGTTGTGCCATCAGCATGGCCTTGTGCTGTCAATTAAGTAATAAAACATCGTTGGATCCTTTTTGTAGTTATTTCATCGCATGACTGCTTTTATACACCATGTTCATGTCTTGAAGTCTCGTCTTCAGCTGCTGTGCTCTTGGAGAGGACTGCAAATATGTAAAACAATCTGTATTCTTGATCTGAGGCAAAGGATCTGTTAACAGAGAATACGGCCCATACTCTTGACCTGGAGAAAGGATCTGTTAACAGAGTGTATGGTTTTATATATACAAACCAGGGGTGAACCAAATGTATATGTTACTTTTAAGATGCATGTTTTAAGTTGTTTTCTCTCTTGAACAGAGATCTTATTGGGATTTTTATTTTTGTTTGAATTGTTTATCACTTGTATTATTGTTTTTATTGATTTTATGTAAAGCACCTTGAGCTACAATTCTTGTATGAAATGTGCTATATAAATAAATTCTTACTTACTTACTTACTTACTTACTGCAGTCGTACAGATCGCCATCACTGATATACACAACCTCTGGGGCAGGGCCAGAACTCTGCTTTTACTTCACGTCCAGTAGATCAAGATGATCACACACACAGCTGAATGCAAAGGTCAAACTGACGTCCGCACTGCCTTTTGAAAAGGTGCGGCCTTGAAGGATTCCAGTGTGCTGTGAGTGTGTGAGGCTGGGGTGGGAGAGGCTATCTGTGTGGAGGGGAGGGCTAGCGAGGGCGATGCAGCACAAAGGGCTCTCCAGTCGGTCGACAGCCGTGTTTCAACGCCTGTTCGGATGAAACAATGTGATCCCATTAACCACACTGTCAGGAACCAGCACGCCTCGTGTTCGCTGACCCGCCCACAGGACACGCTCCCTGATTGGGCCCATGTGGGACTTCCATCCTCCTCCATCTAGCTGTGAGCCGTCAGGTGTTGACCACATCGCTCACGGCAGAGGTGTGAAGCAGTGTGTTTGTGTGTTTAATGGACTTAGTAGCCCAAAATGAACTCCCTTTTTTTTGTCTCGTGAATCCTGCATGGTAATGCATTTTTGCACTCTGCACTGTGGGCTTCTGCATTGCTTTGTGTTTGACTTGACTGTGGAGGCTCTACATCCAGGCAGTGCTCTGTGGGAGGCAGTGCTCTGTAGGAGGCAGTGCTCTGTAGGAGGCAGTGCTCTGTGGGAAGCAGTGCTCTGTGGGGGGCAGTGCTCTGTAGGAGGCAGTGCTCTGTAGGAGGCAGTGCTCTGTGGGAAGCAGTGCTCTGTGGGAGGCAGTGCTCTGTAGGAGGCAGTGCTCTGTGGGGGGCAGTGCTCTGTGGGGGGCAGTGCTCTGTGGGAGGCAGTGCTCTGTAGGAGGCAGTGCTCTGTGGGAGGCAGTGCTCTGTAGGAGGCAGTGCTCTGTGGGAGGCGGTGCTCTATGGGAGGCGGTGCTCTGTGGGAGGCAGTGTCAGGGCTTCCTGTTTGGATTCATTGTCCAGTTGAGCATGAGAACGGTATCAGCGGTGTTGGAGTCCTCAGACCTGTGGCCGAACTCACACTTACCAGGACCTCCGGACGTAGGAAATGTTCGGAGCCTTCATCACCCCACCTGTGACGGCTGACTTACTTTCTCTGTGTGATCAACTGAAGTTTCTACGGTTTCTGTTGATTGTCCTGTTACTATGGGGATGGTTGTGGAGCAGTCCTTTTCAGCAGGCTCTTGAGGGTTGTCTTATGGTACAGTGTGTGTGGGTTTGTAAATCCCAGTGGCAGTTCTTTTCCTGAGAGAATACAAACTGTGTATACTTCTAAATGATTTGCACAGTGTCAGGGTCCTCTTAGAGCAAGTCAAGTGTTTAACATTCTCCAGCTTGCATTTGACACTTCCTGGAGATGTTTCTCCATGTTTCAGGGTTGTAAGTCATGTTAGGCTCTCTCCTGTAGTTTTTAAGCCCAGAGCCACTTAAAATCTTCTGGGGTTATCATGCCAGGAATCAAATGTCCCTCTCTTTTTCCACTTCCTCTTTTCTACGTCACTCCATCTCTCTCTCTCTCTCCCCCTCCCCCCCATTTTCTTTTTCTCCCTACCACCCAGAACTCCTCTCCTGAATCACTCTCACTTCCCCCCCTCTGTCTCCTTTCCTTTCTCGCTCCCTCCCCGTCTCTCTGCCCCCCCTCCCCCTCCCCCGCCGGCTCATGCTGGTAAAAATATCTGCAGACAGCAGGGGCAGAGGCACGCCTGACTCTCTCGCTCTCTCTTTCTCTCCCTCTCTCGCGCTCTCTCTTTCTCTCTATCTCTGTCTCTCCCTCTCTTTCTCTTCCACTCTCTCTCCCTCTATCCTGCTCTCGCTCTTTTTGTCTCTTGTGCTCTTTCTCTGTTTCTCTCAGACAACCCACAATGTGATCTCACAGACTGCCTCCGCTCTGCTCTGCTCCGCTCCAGTCTTTCAGCCGGCTGCGGCTAATGAGCCTTTGTGTGGCCAGGGTGAGTAGGAGAGAGGGAGAGAGGGAGAGAGGGAGAGAGGGAGAGAGGGAGAGAGGGAGAGAGGGAGAGAGGGAGAGAGGGAGAGAGGGAGAGAGGGAGAGAGGGAGAGAGGGAGCGAGCTCCTATCGTTATTCAACAATAAAGCATATGGTACCGGCAGTGGAGTCCGGGGTGGAATATGTACAAGACTTTCTCTATTTTTTCTCTGTTGCTTTCTCCTTTCTCCCCTCCCTCTCACCTCTCTCTCTCTCCCATTTCTCAAGCCCCTAGAGTACAGGGGCTGCTACAAGTCAGTGGACTGAAGCGAAAATGGGAGCCTTTTCATTTATCATGTTTCACCTTTTTTTCTTTTCTTTGAGTACCTCCATTGAGATTTCCCAGTCCTGCCCTGCTGTGAGGCGGGTGTGCAGGGGGAACACCAGTGGACTCAGGTTAGTTGTTGCGTCGAGGGCTGCTGCCTCGCCCTGCTGCCTCGCCCTGCTGCCTCGCCCTGCTGCCTTGCCCTGCCTCTGAATGGCGTTAACAGGACTGATGTGTCCTGACTCGCTCCAGATGTTGTGGGCTGGAGGGCGTCAATGGAGACGAGCCGCTTGGCTGGGATTCCCCGCGGCAGCTCCCCCCTGCCTGGGCCCTTGGTCCACTGGGACTGGGAACCAAATGAACGAGTTGGAAAGGGGAAACTTGTCTGTAGCGTGTGGTGCAGGGTGTACGCCTAGGAGAGAGGGGCTGGGGATGCAGTTGATTAGGGACCATAGTTGGGTTTCCAAACTGTGTGTGTGTGCTTAGTGACGAGAGGGGGACAGGGAGGGGCTTTCCAAGCTGGGCTTTTGCTGCATTATTTTCCCCAGGATTCTCTTGCACGATGTTGCTCTCGAACGCAGCTCTGGAGGAGACAAAGAAGGAGCGGCATGATGTCGAGGAGGGGACATGCTCTCCTCCTGGTGACTGGATCAGCACTGAGGAGGGGACATGCTCTCCTCCTGGTGACTGGATCAGCACTGAGGAGGGGACACGCTCTCCTCCTGGTGACTGGATCAGCACTGAGGAGGGGACACGCTCTCCTCCTGGTGACTGGATCAGCACTGAGGAGGGGACATGCTCTCCTCCTGGTGACTGGATCAGCACTGAGGAGGGGACACGCTCTCCTCCTGGTGACTGGATCAGCACTGAGGAGGGGACACGCTCTCCTCCTGGTGACTGGATCAGCACTGAGGAGGGGACACGCTCTCCTCCTGGTGACTGGATCAGCACTGAGGAGGGGACACGCTCTCCTCCTGGTGACTGGATCAGCACTGAGGAGGGGAACAAGGTCTGCTTCCATTAGCAGCCCTACTGTTGCACATGATGTCATGATGTTATGATGTCATGGCCATCCACAGTTGTGGAGACGGCCCAGTGTTGTGATTCACAGAGGGCGGTAGACCGATGTTCAGAGACGGATGTGTGAGATGGTCTGTTCAATGACAGGTTTCTGTTCATTCAGAGTTGTGTGAATATTCATGTTTGTGGTGTACACTCATTGCTTTGGTTTGTGTGGAGTGTGAGTGGGCATTGATCTTATTCCACGGACTGTCTACACATGGATATTTTTTCTTTGACTCCCCCCAGTCCTCCTCCAAGCTAATCTACTGTATTTATAGTATCGATATTTTCCGGAGTGTAGGTGGCTGTTGGTGTTTAGCCAAGACAGCATCAGATGTGAAATCACTAGTTGTGCAAGTGTATTAGCATCTCCATGGAAACCACTTTGGATATCAAGGCATAGGGCAGCATCTGCTGAGGTCTAAGGATTCAGATGGATTTTTAACAATGGGAAAACATTGTGATTACATTGCAGGGGGCACTCGTTTTTGAGTTACAAAAAAGCCCATTATTGTTTTTATTGCTCGAGATATAAGTGAATTAGTGTATTAGTACATATCTGAAAAAGATCAGAAAAAGACTGGATTACTGTACTCTGTTTTGCCTTGTTTGTGCAAACATCAAGACTGCCTTGTGCCTGTTTCTGTTAAGGTGATCATTTTGTCCTCAAATACTGAAAGTAGCTAGCAATGAAGTAGGGCTGCAACAACGAATCGATTAAATCGATTAAAATCGATTATTAAAAGCGTTGGCAACGAATTTCATTATCGATTCGTTGTGTCGCGCGATTATTACGCCACTCAATATGTCGCGGAGATGTTTGAGTATTAAAAAAAAAGTTTAGCTGAGCGCGGAGTGGAGCAGAGGTCGAGGAAAGGCCATCGGAGAGAAGTTGTTGAGTGACGTTGTTCTGAAACACATGGCGGAGGCAGAGAAATCAGTACGACCCAAGTCATCCAAGGTGTGGGAGCATTTCACGCTAAATACATCGAAACAGTGTGTTAATTGACCGAGGTGAAGTTAGTTTCATATTCGACATTCGTCTCACATTCGGAAGACGCTACTTTGCAGCATCGCGTTAGGGACCGGGTGAAAACAACCCATACCATTTTGAAAAATGTAGACTTTTATAATATTTTTTGGAATCTAAAACCTCAAACAGACACCAGAGTATCTTAACAATGTCTGGTATACTTCCACAGCCTTTACTTTTTCAATGACGTTTCAAATAAAATGATAGAAAATCACTAATCTTTGAAAATAGCTTAATCCTCGCAAATTTTAACTTTTTTCAAAATTGTGTCAAAAAATCTTAAATATACACCAGATTATTCTAAGAAAGTCTGGCCTACTGCCACAATCTTTCAATTTTCATGAATTTTTTAAACAAAACTTAATCGAAAAAAGAATCGACAGATTAATCGATTATTAAAATAATCGTTAGTTGCAGCCCTACAATGAAGTGTACCCAACCAGACCACAGGAGGCTCTGATGGACCATTAGATATGGTAACATGTCGAATGAACCTGAACAATGTTGTGTTACATACATAGCACGTTAAGAACAATGTAGTGCTAGGGTTGTAAATCTGCTCTTTGAGTATTCACTTTATTGAATTTAACTGGACCCTTGCCTGTATAGGTACAACAGCCTTGTGAAGATAATTATCAGAAACAAAATGAGGCTGTAGCCAAGGTGCTGCTGTTATAATTTCGCCCCCTTCTCTCCGTGACTGATGACAGCGCTAGGTTGAGCGTTTTCCTCTGGAACATCTCCAGGCCTCGCCAGCACTGGCAGGGATCTGTCGCAGAGAGGCACAAGCACGGCCGCCACGGAGCTGACCCTCCGGCAGCCTCGCGGTCCTCTCCCGGTCGCGCCTGGCTAGCTCGCTGTCTCTCACGCTGGGTTAGCATCTGTAATGAGTCGGCAGCACGGCCCGGCGACAGGAGACCTGACGAAACGGCATGGGCCAGTCTGAATGGAACTGCAACACACGCTTTTCTGGCAGATACTCTGGCTTTGTATTTTTCTTTCTTTCTTTTCCGTTTCAGAAAGAAAGAGGAGGCCGGCTGAAGTTGTCAGTCATAATAGCTTCAGGCTGGAGCCTTCAGCCATGCAACTGTCATTTGATGACGTGCTCGAATCTATTTTTGGAAGATGCTGTCTGACGTCTGGGAAGGAACACCAGCAAATTGAGGAGAAGAATTCAACGTCTATTTTCGCCCCAAATACAGATGTATTGTTCTTGCAGATAATTGGTATAAAAATCTTGTGGAACATCATGTTTGGATGCAGCAATTTGTTTAGCAGATTGTTTGAAGCATCTATTATTACCGCCTGTAATTTGGTAATTGTGTCTCCAGTTGAGGGATGAGCCTGTAGGCTACTTGTTTATATTTGTTTAATTGCATCATCAGTCAGGGTTTAATGGCGGAGGCTAATGGCTACTCTCCAGTGCCAGTCGAGTGGTCTGGGGCCCTCAAGAACCTGCCCCAGTGTCTCCACAACAATCATCTCCTTAGGTGGATGACTCAGAGAATTATGGAGCGGATAAAGGAATACATTGAGAAGAAAATCATAGCCGGCACCATAGAACATTATTTACAACAGCCTCCCACTTTCACAGACTTGTGAAAGTGTGTGGCCTTACAATGCTTCATGACTGCATTTATACCGTGCTTATAAATGCAGTAGCAGGAGGTCAATTGCTGGTATATTACCTCATAAACCTGGGTGTCTAGTGCCATAGACTGTCAAATCACTTGTCCATAGGGGGATGAGCCTGTTAAAGTCCTCTGACCTCTTCATTCATCCACTTCCCAGCCCTCAGCAGCTCCTCCAGGTCCATGTCATGTTAGCTCTGTTTAATAGGACTCCTGTCATCATTTCCTATCAACAGTCTCTTCATGTCCGGCACTCGTAAGAGCAGATTCCCCCCCAGGAACACTGACGTCGACATTACGAAACCTTTTCTTTTTTTCTGTGAGTGTGTCTTAGTGTGTCCATCTCATGGTTCATGTGTGCAGTCAATCACATCATTTTCTTCTCTGCAGTCCCTTTGGCCGAGGCACAGTCAGGCTTTTTTTAATTTCCCATAAGATGTGAATTAATTAATTTTGAAGCTAGGGGATATTTTCAATCAGTTGTCTAGTTGCATTGTGTTATTTGGGAGTTCGGGGGTGAAACAGCAATTAAGTCGCACCATTTCTTATTTTCATCTGCTCAGGATAGATATTTAAAACTTGCTGGAGGCCTTTGCTTCATCAGTCATATTTCATTTTCTCTGTCCTGTGTTTTTCTCTGAGTTGAAGAAACAATCATTGTAATGC
Organism: Osmerus eperlanus; assembly: GCF_963692335.1. Classification (NCBI taxonomy): domain Eukaryota; kingdom Metazoa; phylum Chordata; class Actinopteri; order Osmeriformes; family Osmeridae; genus Osmerus; species Osmerus eperlanus. The sequence continues at coordinate 22,648,370 of NC_085020.1, forward strand.
TCATCATTCCTATAGAATAGAAGAAAGACTCACCAGTCTGTCCTTTTCCCTGATGTTCACCCAACACGCCATCAGAGACAACAAAGGAACTTCCTGTGAGGTAAACAGTGTGTGCCATGAGCAGCTTTCTTCTCTTGCAAGTCTTTAGTGGCAAGGTGATCAGTGCCCCGAGGGGGCCTGGAGAGGCGGGGTGTAGGGAGGGGAGGGGTGTGTTCTGGGTTCGCTAATTGATCGTGTCGAGGACCGCGGCCCTGAGCGGGGTATGTAATGACGTGTTTGTGCGCCGGCTTGTGTGTTCCAGGTGTCGAGGGCCATGAGCAGAATACTGAAGAGGAAGTTCGAGGAGGTGGAGGCGTGCTCCTCTCCCTGCTCCTTGCTGCAGGAGGCAGTGGAGGCGTGCTCCTCTCCCTGCTCCTCGCTGCAGGAGGCAGTGGAGGCGTGCTCCTCTCCCTGCTCCTCGCTGCAGGAGGTGGGCCACGAGGAGTCCTGCAGTGAGAGTGGCGACAGCAGAGACAGTGTCAACACCTCAGCCTCACGTCCCTTCCCCCGTGAGTCACCACACACACACACACACACGCAACACACACACACACACGCAGCACACACACGCAACACACACACACACACGCAGCACACACACGCAACACACACACACGCAGCACACACACGCAACACACACACACACACACGCAGCACACACACGCAGCACACACACACGCAACACACACACGCAGCACACACACACGCAACACACACACGCAGCACACACACGCAACACACACACGCAGCACACACACGCAACACACACACACGCAGCACACACACGCAACACACACACACGCAGCACACACACACGCAACACACACACGCAGCACACACACACGCAACACACACACGCAACACACACACGCAACACACACACACGCAACACACACACACACACACGCAGCACACACATGCACGTAGCACACACATGCACGCAGCACACACATGCAACACACACGCATACGCAACACACACACACACACGCAGCACACACATGCACGCAGCACACACATGCACGCAGCACACACACACGCAACACACACACACGCAACACACAGACACGCAACACACACACGCAACACACACACGCAACACACACACACAGCACACACATGCACGTAGCACACACATGCATGCAGCACACACATACACAACACACACACATACGCAGCACACACGCAACACACACGCAACACACACACACATGCAACACACACACGCAGGCAGCACACACATGAACATGAAAGACTGCACTGGTCAATAAGGCCAGCACTGACCCAGACACCAACAAACGAACAACATCATATGTTTGGGTTATGCTACTAGAAGGGAACTCTATTCATTTATTATTAATCTGAACATATATGATGTATTTCTAAATGCAGGCCGTTTAGACAAGAACAGGTCATGTGACGTGTGGAGTACTCTCCGGTCACACTGAGGACAGGTCATGTGACGTGTGGAGTACTCTCTGGTCACAAAGAGGACAGGTCATGTGATGTGTGGGGTACTCTGGTCACACAGAGGACAGGTCATGTGACGTGTGGAGTACTCTCCGGTCACACAGAGGACAGGTCATGTGACGTGTGGAGTACTCTCTGGTCACAAAGAGGACAGGTCATGTGACGTGTGGGGTACTCTCTGGTCACACAGAGGTTCTGGTCACTGGTACTAGTCACACGGTTACCATGCCTCTTGGTTACCGTAGTTATACTGGAAATTGTATTTGCAGGTGAATTATTGTGGGAACCGACCCTCACTTGATTTACAAATATAGTTTTAAGGAAACAATTTGTATTGTAATGGCCCTGCTCGTGCAAGAGTGTCCTAAGAAAACTAGTGTCTGTACAGTACGCTCAAACATGAGGTCTTCATGCTGGGACTAGAGGATGTGGACTAGAGGATGTGGACTAGAGGATGTGGACTAGGATGTGGACTAGAGGATGTGGACTAGGATGTGGACTAGAGGATGTGGATGTGGACAACCAGGAGTCTAGGCTGGGACTAGTGCTAGACCCAGACTTAGGGTTGACAGAGAGAATGAGGGCAGAGAGGGAGAGAGAGCTTGGACAGAGCAAGAGCTGAAGAGAGGGAGCGAGCGAGCGGTCTACCACAGACGCAGAGCTAGAGAGAGAGGGAGAGAGAGCCAGAGAGAGGGGGCTACAGCAGGCAGAGAGCTGAGGCTGTAATAAAAGAGAAGACTGCCCAGGCAGCCCAGTCTCTCATTAGGAGCCCTGTCAGCACACAGGCCCCACCAGATGAATGGGATGATGCAACCTGGGCTCTGTGTGTGTGTACAGTGTTGTGTGTCTGTGTGGGTGTGTATTTCTGCTGTGCTCCTAGTGTGTTCAACTGTTGGAGAACCTCCACAGCCTAATGGACCTGGGATCCTTTATTTGCCCTTAGGAAAGCCTCAACAGCATGTTTGGCAAAACAGCAACCTGCGACATCGCTTCATTGAGTTTGTTTCGAACAGTGTCAGAAAAGCGATTGTTTGCAGCCGTTCCTTTCTCTATTGGATGTCTCCTGGCTTGCTTTGGGGTTGCAGTTTGAACAATGAACGTTTGTTCTTGACTCACTTTAATAGATAAAGCTGGAGACTGCAGACGTTTTGGGGGGGGGTGACAGAACTCCATCCTGTGGCGAGGGGGTGTTTCTGGAGGTGACAGAACTCCATCCTGTGGCGAGGGGGTGTTTCTGGGGGGTGACAGAACTCCATCCTGTGGCGAGGGGGTGTTTCTGGAGGTGACAGAACTCCATCCTGTGGCAAGGGGGTGTTTCTGGGGGGTGACAGAACTCCATCCTGTGGCGAGGGGGTGTTTCTGGAGGTGACAGAACTCCATCCTGTGGCGAGGGGGTGTTTCTGGGGGGTGACAGAACTCCATCCTGTGGCGAGGGGGTGTTTCTGGAGGTGACAGAACTCCATCCTGTGGCGAGGGGGTGTTTCTGGGGGGTGACAGAACTCCATCCTGTGGCGAGGGTGTGTTTCTGGAGGTGACAGAACTCCATCCTGTGGCGAGGGGGTGTTTCTGGAGGTGACAGAACTCCATCCTGTGGCAAGGGGGTGTTTCTGGAGGTGACAGAACTCCATCCTGTGGCAAGGGGGTGTTTCTGGGGGGTGACAGAACTCCATCCTGTGGCGAGGGGGTGTTTCTGGAGGTGACAGAACTCCATCCTGTGGCGAGGGGGTGTTTCTGGGGGGTGACAGAACTCCATCCTGTGGCGAGGGGGTGTTTCTGGAGGTGACAGAACTCCATCCTGTGGCGAGGGGGTGTTTCTGGGGGGTGACAGAACTCCATCCTGTGGCGAGGGTGTGTTTCTGGAGGTGACAGAACTCCATCCTGTGGCGAGGGGGTGTTTCTGGAGGTGACAGAACTCCATCCTCTGGCGAGGGGGTGTTTCTGGAGGTGACAGAACTCCATCCTGTGGCGAGGGGGTGTTTCTGGGGGGTGACAGAACTCCATCCTGTGGCGAGGGGGTGTTTCTGGGGGGTGACAGAACTCCATCCTGTGGCGAGGGGGTGTTTCTGGAGGTGACAGAACTCCATCCTGTGGCGAGGGGGTGTTTCTGGGGGGTGACAGAACTCCATCCTGTGGCGAGGGGGTGTTTCTGGGGGGTGACAGAACTCCATCCTGTGGCGAGGGGGTGTTTCTGGAGGTGACAGAACTCCATCCTGTGGCGAGGGGGTGTTTCTGGGGGGTGACAGAACTCCATCCTGTGGCGAGGGGGTGTTTCTGGAGGTGACAGAACTCCATCCTGTGGCGAGGGGGTGTTTCTGGGGGGTGACAGAACTCCATCCTGTGGCGAGGGGGTGTTTATGGGGGTGTGACAGAACTCCATCCTGTGGCGAGGGGGTGTGTCTGGGGGGTGACAGAACTCCATCCTGTGGCGAGGGGGTGTTTCTGGAGGTGACAGAACTCCATCCTGTGGCGAGGGGGTGTTTCTGGGGGGTGACAGAACTCCATCCTGTGGCGAGGGGGTGTTTATGGGGGTGTGACAGAACTCCATCCTGTGGCGAGGGGGTGTGTCTGGGGGGTGACAGAACTCCATCCTGTGGCGAGGGGGTGTTTCTGGGGGTGTGACAGAACTCCATCCTGTGGCGAGGGGGTGTTTCCGGGGTGTTTCCAGGGTGTTTCAGGGGGGTGACAGAACTCCATCCTGTGGCGAGGGGGTGTTTCTGGGGGTTTTCCAGGGTGTTTCCAGGGTGGCAGGCCCTCTAAGGCTGCCTGTCAGCTGCTACTGAAAGCTTGCCTCCTCCAGCCTCCCATCACTGCACCACACTGCACAGCAGAGCACAGTGTAGGAGAGCATAGAGTATAGCAGGGGATAGGATAGCATAGTATTGTATAGTATAGCAAACAATAGCATCATATACTATAGTACGTTGTATTTCCTTGTGCCTATTTTAACTGGGGACATTGTGATAGGGTTAGACAGAAATCTGTTGTCTCTTTCCTCTTTAAAATAGAGCTTTGAAATGCAAAGCACACAACAGGCCAGTTCAGAAGGACTACCAGAACCCTGCTTTGATGCCCAAGGCTTGTACTGTACCATCCAGTCTGTTGCAGTCTACTGGGTGGTATTGATTGAGAAAGGATCGCCTTAAAAGCTTTGCAAACAAAACGTGTCAAGTCTCAGGCAGATCCCATTGTCCCTTTTATCTAAACTACAGATAACGGTGTACAATTGTACACAATAACAATGGATTAAAACTGTCAGCTATGAAATGGAAGCATGCAGTTAACTGATAATTATTGTAATATTTTAGTTGCATTTCTCTGAGTGCGACGTGCTTCAGCACATCAAGCCAAACCATAGGAAGCTGTTTCCAGAAGACAATGATTCCAACCAAGGGCCGTTCACACTGAGTGTTTGGTCCTCATGGTGCTGGGTGGGGAGCTGTTGGAACCAGATGGTTTATTTCTCTCCTGTTAGTCTAACAGGGAGCGAGCAGTGGGGAGGCTGTGTGTGTGTGTCTGTAAAAACCACCACTCCACACTACTCCACATCTCCAGGGCTGCCAGGGCATTATTTATGCTCTGCTCCCCACCCCTCCCTGCCAGAGATCTGTCCTTAGAAGCCACACGGAGGCCTTGCATGCCAAGTGGCAGCAGAGCGATGATGAAGTGAACCCTAACCCTGTAAAGCTGGGTTGACTGGGAGAACAAGTCCCTGTGGCGTAGAGGGATATTGCACCACTAGGTTTAATAACAATGCAATGAATGTGAGTTGTGTTTCCTGCCGAAACATAACCACGCAGTCAATACATTGGCAAAACAATTAGCTTTTTCACACTGCGTAATGCAACGCCGACATCAAAACGCAGAACTCGTCCACGCGCGAATGTGTCTAACTGCCAGCTCTCGTTTCTCCAGAGGAAGCGCCTGTAATCGCCATCGCTGTCTAGCCTGTCCCCAACCGCTCCCTGTGTCTCCCCCCCTCGCCATCGCAGTCTAGCCTGTCCCCCACTAGCCTGTCCCCCACTAGCCTGTCCCCCACTAGCCTGTCCCCCACTAGCCTGTCCCCCACTAGCCTGTCCCCCACTAGCCTGTCCCCCACTAGCCTGTCCCCCACTAGCCTGTCCCCAACTAGCCTGTCCCCCACTAGCCTGTCCCCCACTAGCCTGTCCCCCACTAGCCTGTCCCCCACTAGCCTGTCCCCAACTAGCCTGTCCCCCACTAGCCTGTCCCCCACTAGCCTGTCCTCCACTAGCCTGTCCCCCACTAGCCTGTCCCCCACTAGCCTGTCCCCCACTAGCCTGTCCCCCACTAGCCTGTCCCCCACTAGCCTGTCCCCCACTAGCCTGTCCCCCACTAGCCTGTCCCCCACTAGCCTGTCCCCCACTAGCCTGTCCCCCACTAGCCTGTCCCTCACTAGCCTGTCCCCCACTAGCCTGTCCCCCACTAGCCTGTCCCTCACTAGCCTGTCCCCCACTAGCCTGTCCCCCACTAGCCTGTCCCTCACTAGCCTGTCCCCCACTAGCCTGTCCCCCACTAGCCTGACCGCTCCCTGTGTCTCCCCCTCGGCAGCTCACTCCATCCTGAAGAGGGAGAAGCGCCCGAGGACCAGACGCGTGCGCTTCCACAACGTGACGGTGTACTACTTCAGCCGGAGGCAGGGCTTCACCAGCGTGCCCAGCCAGGGAGGCAGCACCCTGGGCATGTCCAACAGGCACAGCTGGGTGAGGCAGTACTCCCTGGGGGAGTTTGCCCTGGAGCAGGAGCGCATCCACAGAGACATGCTGAGGGAGCACCTGAAGGAGGAGAAGCTCAACTCCATCAGGCTGAAGGTGGGGGCGAGAGGAGCTGCGTCGCAGTCACACCGTGCTTTTGTTGGGAAAAGAAAACCATGCAATGATCTTCAATAGCCTTTATTGTGTGACCATATGTGCTAGAGATACTCTTAGAGATGCACGTCATTATATTGCGATTCGTCCTGATGAAACGCTATTAACGGACTTTTGAAAAGACTTCCTGTTTACATGTTGGGAGGATTCCCCAGTCCCCTGTATGGATGTGCAGCAGTGTGTCGCCCTGGCCTGAACCCGACCCCTTTCTCCTCTCCAGCTGACCAAGAACGGCACCATGGAGTCGGAGGAGGCCAACGCCCTCACCGTGGACGACATCTCGGACGACGACCTCGACGTGGACAACACGGAGGTGGACGAGTACTTCTTCCTGCAGCCGCTGACCACCAAGAAGAGGCGTTCGCTGCTGCGCTCGTCGGGCGTGAAGAAGCTGGACGTGGAGGAGAAGCACGAGCTGCGGGACATCCGCGTGTCCAGGGAGGACTGCGGCTGCGACTGCAGGGTGTTCTGTGACCCGGAGACATGCGCCTGCAGCATGGCAGGGATCAAGTGTCAGGTACCCCCCCCCTCCTCCTCCTCCTCCTCCTTATTCCTTTTAATCTTCCTTTCTCCTGTTTAATCTTATTCTTCTGTTTAATCTTCTTCTTCCGTCACGCTTGTCTTCTCATCACTCTCATCTTCTTATCGTCCTCCTGGGAATCTGCTACAGACAGACTGTCTTCTACTTTTTACGTTTTATTCATTTAGCAGACGCTTTTATCCAAAGTGCCCCAAAGATTTTGCATATTGCAAGTACAGTCGAAAATCAAGGTTCAGAAGTGCGTATCTCTCACAGTATTGCGAAGGTTAGAGCCAAGGAACGGTCTGTATGTTGCCAGGCAACAGTGCAACACCATCTCAACTACAATACGACAGTATGAACACAGTTCCAATGTTCCAATCATGGTTGTATTGTTGTATGTGTGTAGCCACACTCTGATACGCTGATAAGTCCTGTGTTGTCGTCACCTGCAGGTGGACCGCATGTCGTTTCCGTGTGGCTGTACGAAGGAGGGGTGCAGCAACGGGGCGGGCAGGGTGGAGTTCAACCCCATCCGCGTGCGAACCCACTTCCTGCACACCATCATGAAGCTGGAGCTGGAGAAGAGCCGGGAACAGCAGCAGGTTGCCCCCGCCAACGGTTACCATGGCGAAGCCAACGGAAACGGCCTTGGCAACGGAAACCCCCTGGTCCAATCCCAGCCCGGCCTGGACTACTCGCTGTTGGACCCCGTCCAGCAGACGGCCGTCATGCACCTGCAGAACCCCGACGAGATGGACGAGCCCCTGGAGGATGATGAGGATGAAGACGAGGATGAAGATGAGGACAATGAGGAGGACGAGGAGGACAGCAGCAGTGTCTGCAGCGGACTGTCCGACTCCAGTACTCAGAGCTTAGCCAACAGTGACTCGGAGGACGAGGACGAAGAGGACGAAGACGATGAAGACGATGAAGATAAGGCTGAGGACTTTGAGAATGGCGGGACCGGTCCGCCTGTGTCCCTCTCTGACTCCGCCCCCCTGTCCTCTGTCCTGTTCTACACCGAGGGCTCCGTCACTCACGACGACCACGTCAACGGAACCTCCTACCTGCTCAGTTCCCCAGCAGAGTACTACCAGCTGAAGAGCTCCAGTGCCGTCTCTGCCAACATGGCGTCCAGCCGGCCCAGCCAGGGCTATGGAGAAGCCTTATCATTCCAAGACACAGTCACCGCCCCCAATGGGAACATGCCTCAAGGACCGTTCAGTATGGCTCCAGACCAGTACACAGACTACCCCAGCCAGGCAGACGAACAGTACACAGCAAGCCACCGTTTCTCTCTCACCAGCGGTGAGTCGGTAACCCCGGTAACCCTGGTAACCCCAGCAGTCTGCTGCTCACCAGAGCAGGAAGCCGGTGTTCTGTCCAAAGCCCCCCCCCTCCAGGAGCCTCCGCAGCCCTCGAGCCAGACGGACTTCCTGAACAACAACAACTCCCAAGGCAGCAGCGGGACGTGTTCACCCGCCAAGCAGCCACAGGAAGGGTCTGGTGTTAGTGGCGTGTTGTCTGAACAGCGCTCTCTAGCAGACACCAAGGACCTTGTGCTGCCAGAGCAGTGCCCTGAGGTAGCAGCCGTTTAACATGCCTGTCTGGCCAGGTGTCTTTACATTCATGGTTGTTTTCCTTCAGGAAGACACTCTGACCAACTGAAACTGGGCAGGAAGTCAGTCATGGCCTTTTATTTGACCCTAAAATGTTGAAGAAATTCAAGACTGTGAAAAAGGATGTTTTGATTTTGAATTGATTTAGCTGCAGGTCTATGAGGGGAAGCCTGTTATTGGTCTCCCTGGTGATCTGAACTGGACGATGAAAGCAGTCAACTAGACTAAACATTAATGCTCTTAGCCTGTGCAATGTATCTTGTAACTTCAGAAGTTCTAGTTTTAAGCCAATATTGTCAATGGAACTTTTCTATGTCTTATGTGTCAAACGTGCAGAAAAAAAGGTTTCTTGTCACAGTTTATTTATTGGTTCTGGAGTATATGTATACTGTACTTATATTAATGTTTTGATAATGATAAGCATGCTACTTTGGAGATATCAGCAGCGTTTATGAGAAACTGGCTATGGGTTTATAAAGACATCCATGTATGGTACTGTACTTTACAAATGTTCTTTTTGTTTTGTCACTTGTAATCCATGCTTTTCTTAGTTTAGTTTGTAAAAGCATGAAAAATACTCAGTGGCTTGTAACTGGATTCAAGGCATTACATTGCCAAGAGCATATCTTTATTGGAGGCATTTGAAAAAGTCAGATCTTTGCACTTTCAGACAGGGGTCCAGTGCCATGCAATCCTGTTAATGACACATACTTGAACATTGATATGATGTTGCTCAAAATGAAAAATATGTCCTCTCTTATCTTTGTTCACATACTTAGTAGTTTTGATATTTATCTCTAGAATATCATTCATGGGTGCTGAAAATTACAAGGATGCCACTATAAATAATGTATTTATTAATCATCATTAAATTATTTTGACGGTCTATACAGGGATTCACTGATGTAGCACTTTGCCATAATTTCAATATCAAGTACCCAACCATAACATTGACAGGCTAATGTTTACATTTTACATTTAGTCATTTAGCAGACGCTCTTATCCAGAGCGACTTACAGTAAGTACAGGGACATTCCCCCGAGGCAAGTAGGGTGAAGTGCCTTGCCCAAGGACACAACATCAGTTTGCATGACCGGGAATCAAACTGGCAACCTTCGGATTACTAGCCCGATTCCCTAACCGCTCAGCCACCTGACTCCCAATGTTCATGTGAAGGAGCCTTAGCTCAGTTTGATTAGGAATCTTTGTTAGCGAGCCATAATTGACGTAATGTTACATGACCGATAAATATAAAGTCATATTTACAAGTCATAGTGGAACACAAGTGGTCACGCCCCTGTCACTGCACATTCCTGTTTCATATGACAATTTAACAACTTCATTCATGAAGACCCTGATGAACCTTACACAAGTAATTATGTTGAAGTGCAATATAGTCTTTGAGATGGCCTCCTTCAAAGATATTCCTTCAGTTTTATATGTTGGAGCGTCGCTCTAATGGTCAGTGGTAGAACCATCCATATCACACACAAGTAGATACTCAGTAATGAAAAGCTGTTCAAAGATGAATAGTCTTCAAGGTTGGACAATCAGGTTGATATCAAGCCCTAGACGCATATCAGTAATCAATATGACCAGGACACAGCCAAATCCAGACGCATTCGCTTTCATCACCTTATAAAGACCATGCAGAGAACAATACATTCTTCAGAACAGAACGCCATCATTCAAACTGATAAACTAGAGAAGGATATAAACTTTGCTCTCAAAGTCATGCTCCAGATGTTCGTCCACGTGGAAGACCCTGTCACCAGTCCTTCCCCTGGAAGGCTAGGGGACACCACGGTCCACAGTGTCGTTTCGTGGCTTCAGCGCTCGACTAGAGACAGGCAAGGTTATCTGACCTTCCTGACAAAACAGACCTTCCTGACAAAACAAAGAGTGTGATGTACAGCTGTCAGGCAATCAATGCTTCGAACGTGGTCTAGACAGACTGAGTGCCAAAGCATTTGAGAAGGATCGAAACCGTGACGTTGCATCCAGTTTAAGTAATTCTGCTGTGTTTATGATTTTCGGTATTTATAATGAATGATATATTGACATGAATTGTGTATTTATTGTGGTTTACTGAAACAGTTCTGTGTTGAGTAAAAACACTTCTGTCTTGATTGTCTTATGTTTCTATTATGGTTGTGAACTGTACAGCTACATGTGCCTGATTTTGTTAACTTGGTTAGTTATTATGATCTTGACTATGTGAAATAGCTTTTTGCACAAAATGGTATGTTTCAATATGTGTTTTGAGTTCAGACTAGATACACGTTTTTGCTTTTTAACAATTCATGACTTTGAATTAAAATGAAGGGAGACCATGTGTGAATACCGACCTTGTCCACAGGAGTGCTGTTTCCACAGTGTGCCCTCAGTGCTGTTTCCACAGTGTGCCTTCAGTGCTGTTTCCACAGTGTGCCTTCAGTGCTGTTTCCACAGTGTGCCCTCAGTGCTGTTTCCACAGTGTGCCCTCAGTGCTGTTTCCACAGTGTGCCCTCAGTGCTGTTTCCACAGTGTGCCCTCAGTGCTGTTTCCACAGTGTGCCTTCAGTGCTGTTTCCACAGTGTGCCTTCAGTGCTGTTTCCACAGTGTGCCTTCAGTGCTGTTTCCACAGTGTGCCCTCAGTGCTGTTTCCACAGTGTGCTCTCAGTGCTGTTTCCACAGTGTGCCCTCAGTGTTGTTTCCACAGTGTGCCTTCAGTGCTGTTTCCACAGTGTGCCCTCAGTGCTGTTTCCACAGTGTGCCTTCAGTGCTGTTTCCACAGTGTGCCCTCAGTGCTGTTTCCACAGTGTGCCTTCAGTGCTGTTTCAACAGTGTGCCTTCAGTGCTGTTTCCACAGTGTGCCCTCAGTGCTGTTTCCACAGTGTGCCCTCAGTGCTGTTTCCACAGTGTGCCTTCAGTGCTGTTTCCACAGTGTGCCCTCAGTGTTGTTTCCACAGTGTGCCCTCAGTGCTGTTTCCACAGTGGGCCCTCAGTGCTGTTTCCACCGTGTGCCTTCAGTGCTGTTTCCACAGTGTGCCCTCAGTGCTGTTTCCACAGTGTGCCTTCAGTGCTGTTTCAACAGTGTGCCTTCAGTGCTGTTTCCACAGTGTGCCCTCAGTGCTGTTTCCACAGTGTGCCCTCAGTGCTGTTTCCACAGTGTGCCTTCAGTGCTGTTTCCACAGTGTGCCTTCAGTGCTGTTTCCACAGTGTGCCTTCAGTGCTGTTTCCACAGTGTGCCCTCAGTGCTGTTTCCACAGTGTGCCCTCAGTGCTGTTTCCACAGTGTGCCTTCAGTGCTGTTTCCAGTGTGCCCTCAGTGCTGTTTCCACAGTGTGCCTTCAGTGCTGTTACCACAGTGTGCCCTCAGTGCTGTTTCCACAGTGTGCCTTCAGTGCTGTTTCCACAGTGTGCCTTCAGTGCTGTTTCCACAGTGTGCCCTCAGTGCTGTTTCCACAGTGTGCCCTCAGTGCTGTTTCCACAGTGTGCCCTCAGTGCTGTTTCCACAGTGTGCCCTCAGTGCTGTTTCCACAGTGTGCCCTCAGTGCTGTTTCCACAGTGTGCCCTCAGTGCTGTTTCCACAGTGTGCCCTCAGTGCTGTTTCCACAGTGTGCCCTCAGTGCTGTTTCCACAGTGTGCCTTCAGTGCTGTTTCCACAGTGTGCCCTCAGTGCTGTTTCCACAGTGTGCCCTCAGTGCTGTTTCCACAGTGTGCCCTCAGTGCTGTTTCCACAGTGTGCCCTCAGTGCTGTTTCCACAGTGTGCCTTCAGTGCTGTTTCCACAGTGTGCCCTCAGTGCTGTTTCCACAGTGTGCCCTCAGTGCTGTTTCCACAGTGTGCCCTCAGTGCTGTTTCCACAGTGTGCCCTCAGTGCTGTTTCCACAGTGTGCCCTCAGTGCTGTTTCCACAGTGTGCCCTCAGTGCTGTTTCCACAGTGTGCCCTCAGTGCTGTTTCCACAGTGTGCCCTCAGTGCTGTTTCCACAGTGTGCCCTCAGTGGTTCAGATTCAGGTAGTAGGATAACCACGTCCGAGCATGTGGTATCGCGCCCTCTTCTGGCAGGAAAATGAAGTGACAATAACCCAATTTATGACAGAGAAAATACCATAAATCAAGAATTTATTTGACAGTTATGGATGAATAGTAGTAGATGAATGGAAATTATTTTCTTTTATAATAATACCTAAAGACAAATACCACAACCAGAAATTTCACCTTGTTTCACTGACAAACAGTATTTCATATTTAACAATATAGCCCATGTTCAATAGTCCACTCATTCAACAGTGCGCTGTCGCTTATGTAAACTGGCCAGCCCCAATACATCAAAATGATATCAATGTGAGGTACTGACATCTCTTTTGTATTTGACTGACAGTACAAAAACATTTAATTTAATAAACACTTATGACTGACAAACATAACATTGTTAAAAAAGTAAAGAGAGATTCCCTGGCTACAGATACATCTGAAATTGATCTATGAGCAATGATGTGTACAGACAGACAAATGCAACACCATTTATTTATGAACCAATAAATCTGGATTAGAATGTTAGAATCACAATATGACTACCAGAATGGCAGAAACATCCTATTTGGAAAAATATCTAAGAAAAACTGAGAATAACTTCAAAGAAGTTTCACAGAACAACTCAGCTTTTGTCTAAATAATAGATGGGAAAAGTAGAATAACCAAATAAACTGGTTGCTGTGGTGAAATTAACTCAAGTACATGTTGACAAGTGTTTTACAGGTCAATGTTGTTATTAAACACTGAAATCATATTTATGAACTGGCTAATTTTTATGAACTGGCTCGTAAAAACGATCAGGGGAAATCAAAAGGCATTGCGGCGTTGAGGAGCCATGGCGCCCCCTAGTGCTGGCTGTCTGTACCTGCGGCGTTCTCTGCACTGCAACAGGCATGTCACGTCCGCTACACGTGCAGATAAAAAGGCAGTAGGGAAACATATTGAATAATCTAGATCATAAAACATTCCGGTAAATAGAAAGGAAATTGGCGCGTCTTTGGTGCCTAGACTATTGCATTTTCTTGAGTGTCCACTTCAGTTGTTGACATAAAGATGTATAAATTATTCAGTGTGGGCAATAAAGCACAAAACGTCCAGTATGTAACTAACTAAATAATAGATACGAAGCCCCCAGGTCAATAAAAGTAAATGAAAAATGTTAAAGGAGATAATACACAGTGGTTTTCTTCAAAGGATGATCTCCTCGGTTCCATTCAAGATCGGCTCCCAGCTCCAGGTGACAGTCTTGACTAAACTGAAAGCGAGCGTAGACCGGCATAAATTACATCCCAAATCCCGGGAAAAAAAAGAAAGAAAACGAAAAGTAGTCAGTTTTGCAGCTTTAAGTAAAAGCTTTCAAATGCTTCCTTCCGGAGGTTGCACACAGTACTTGTTCTTGAAGTCCTAAACTTTCCAGCAGTAGTTCAGTTATCCGAGTATAAAAATAAATAAAGAAATAGATTTGATCCAAAAATCTAAAAAGTATGCCGACTGCTTTTTGATAAAGTTCCTCTGAGGACAAGTCTATCCTGCAGGTGTACAGGAGACCGCCCTCAGGGGGGGACAGGAGACCGCCCTCAGGGGGGGACAGGAGACCGCCCTCAGGGGGGGACAGGAGACCGCCCTCAGGGGGGGACAGGAGACCGCCCTCAGGGGGGGACAGGAGACCGCCCTCAGGGGGGGACAGGAGACCGCCCTCAGGGGGGGACAGGAGACCGCCCTCAGGGGGGGACAGGAGACCGCCCTCAGGGGGGGACAGGAGACCGCCCTCAGGGGGGGACAGGAGACCGCCCTCAGGGGGGACAGGAGACCGCCCTCAGGGGGGGACAGGAGACCGCCCTCAGGGGGGGACAGGAGACCGCCCTCAGGGGGGGACAGGAGACCGCCCTCAGGGGGGGACAGGAGACCGCCCTCAGGGGGGGACAGGAGACCGCCCTCAGGGGGGGACAGGAGACCGCCCTCAGGGGGGGACAGGAGACCGCCCTCAGGGGGGGACAGGAGACCGCCCTCAGGGGGGGACAGGAGACCGCCCTCAGGGGGGGACAGGAGACCGCCCTCAGGGGGGACAGGAGACCGCCCTCAGGGGGGGACAGGAGACCGCCCTCAGGGGGGACAGGAGACCGCCCTCAGGGGGGACAGGAGACCGCCCTCAGGGGGGGACAGGAGACCGCCCTCAGGTGAAGACCCAGAGCTGGAAGCGGTCAGAGGGGTTGCAGGAGGCTAAGGCAGGCGACCCGTGGCGGGCTGTCAGACACAGGTTCAGTCCTGGCATGAAGAACAGCTGGTTCTACGTAAACAAGATACAACCATGTTAACATCCAGCCTCTCACATCACTGGAAAACCAACTGTTAGACGATGGGATTCTCCCGTTAGGGCTACCAGAGCCGTACATATAAACTCCTGCCATTTGGGCTCCACTTGTTATCTTCTTGTAACGTTGACATGATGTGTGATCGATGTGGGGTTTTACGATGCGGGCTGTGTGCTTCCGGGTCTGGACTCACCTCCTTCACCTCCCACCTCTGCTCTGGCCCCACGGACGTGCTCCTGCCTTTGAATTGGCAGTCCTCCAGCTTCAGGGCCCCATCCACCCCCTGGAGACACAGCTCCTTCTGGATGTTGTGTCGGATCTCATGGTGCGTGGAGTACTCGAAATACTGAGGGAGGGAAACACACACTAAACACACGACCGTGCTGCGTTCAGGGAGGAGAGGGAGAAGAGGGAGGAGAGGAGAGTGAAGAGAGGGAGGAGAGGAGAGGGAGGAGAGGGAAGAGGAGAGGAGAGGGAAGAGAGAGAAGAGGAGAGAGAGGAGAGGAGAGGGAAGAGAGGGAAGAGAGAGAAGAGGAGAGGAGAGAGGAGAGGAGAGGGAGGGAGGAGAGGGAGGAGAGGGAGGAGAGGAGAGGGAGGAGAGGGAGGAGAGGAGAGGGAGGAGAGGGAGGAGAGGAGAGGGAGGAGAGGAGAGGGAGGGAGGAGAGGGAGGAGAGGGAGGAGAGGAGAGGAGAGGGAGGAGAGGGAGGAGAGGGAGGAGAGGAGAGGGAGGGAGGAGAGGGAGGAGAGGAGAGGGAGGGAGGGAGGAGAGGGAGGAGAGGGAGGAGAGGAGAGGAGAGGAGAGGGAGGGAGGGAGGAGAGGGAGGAGAGGGAGGAGAGGAGAGGGAGGAGAGGGATGACAGGGTCGGCCGGCCGGGCTGCGTCTGACCTGGTTTCCTCCGAGGCCGTGGCACGGGTACATGATGAGCTGCTTCCCCCCCTCGTTATTCTCTCCTGCGTCCAGACACGAGTCTTTCCCCAGGTTCTTCACCTGGAGGAGGTCGGGGGGAAGAAGAAGCTATTTTCAGTAACAGACAAGCTGTTCAAACAAGACTTCCACCAGCCCCTTCACTCAAGGCAGGCTAGAGGTGCTGCTCTCCTCTTCCTCTCTCTCTCCTCTTCCTCTCTCTCTCCTCTTCCTCTCTCTCTCCTCTTCCTCTCTCTCTCCTCTTCCTCTCTCTCTCCTCTTCCTCTCTCTCTCCTCTTCCTCTCTCTCTCCTCTTCCTCTCTCTCTCCTCTTCCTCTCTCTCTCCTCTTCCTCTCTCTCTCCTCTTCCTCTCTCTCTCCTCTTCCCCTCCTCTTCCTCTCTCTCTCCTCTTCCTCTCTCTCTCCTCTTCCTCTCTCTCTCCTCTTCCTCTCTCTCTCCTCTTCCTCTCTCTCTCCTCTTCCTCTCTCTCTCCTCTTCCTCTCTCTCTCCTCTTCCTCTCTCTCTCCTCTTCCTCTCTCTCCTCTTCCTCTCTCTCTCCTCTTCCTCTCTCTCTCCTCTTCCTCTCTCTCTCCTCTTCCTCTCTCTCCTCTTCCTCTCTCTCTCCTCTTCCTCTCTCTCCTCTTCCTCTCTCTCTCCTCTTCCTCTCTCTCTCCTCTTCCTCTCTCTCTCCTCTTCCTCTCTCTCCTCTTCCTCTCTCTCTCCTCTTCCTCTCTCTCTCCTCTTCCTCTCTCTCCTCTTCCTCTCTCTCTCCTCTTCCTCTCTCTCTCCTCTTCCTCTCTCTCCTCTTCCTCTCTCTCTCCTCTTCCTCTCTCTCTCCTCTCCTCTCTCTCCTCTTCCTCTCTCTCTCCTCTTCCTCCCTCTCTCCTCTGGTCTGGAGCACAATCCTCTGGAGGTTCTGGGTGGAAACCCACATCGACCAGGCACAGCACTCTGCGGTTCTGGAAACAGGAGGGGGGCCAGAAGGAAGGAAGGGGGGGGGGGGTGTGGGCGTCTTAACTTACCGAGCCAAAGTAGAGCGGGTTGAGATCGGGCATGAACACCTCAGGGTAGACGTTCTTCAGATACCAGGAGAAGCTCTGGCACTGCAGACGCTCGCGGAGGTCCACGCGGCTGGAAAGGTCTCCGAAAGCTCTCTGTGGAAACATCCAGCAAGCAGCAGGCTGTCACACAGGGAACATCATTATTCACTCTGGCCAGCCTTTGAACTGGCAGGAGAGGCTTGAATAGCACTTCCTGTAGGCCGCAGACTGGGGCTGAGGGGTTGCTGGTGAGGTACTGAAGGCAGCAGCAGCAGCAGAAAAAAAATGATATTTACCACAAGACAGACCAAGTCAAAATATCTCGGAATATTATGGAAGGTACAACCTAGACCATTGTAATTAATTCGTAGACACATCCCAACTGTCAAGCTAACCGTGTGGTATTTAGGGGTGTTGAAGCTCACTGCCCTTTGAACTCCTCCGAGAGACTACTGACAGATGTGAGCCATAATGAACAGGATGCGCTTAACAGCCGTCCGAACTGATAACTGTTGGAACCCAGCGGGAGGGGTCTGCAGGCTGTACCCCTCTCCCTGCAGGTGCGGCCTCCGGACAGCTGTTAATAGCCTGGAGATAAAAGTTCACAGGACAACACGCCCTGTACACGTCCTTTAACACCTCCTAGCCTTCCTGTCTGCTACCCTGCTCCAGACCCTCAGCGCCCCAACCTATTAGTGACCAACTATTTACACACATTCTGAGGAACATGCGCTTTATGCCATGGTGCCTTGAACTGTCTGTTCCAGCTGTAGAATGTGTCTGCACGTGCAACTCAGTCCATACTACATGCAACCAACAGACAGGCCGGTGTGGGGGGCTCCCTAGACTTGTCTTATTATGAGGGAGGGGAGGGGGGATGCTAAATGGTCTGCAGGACAAATGAAAACATTTGTAGGACCATGTGGGATGGAAGACAGGAGGAAAAACATTCCAGAGAAAGAGCTACTGTTATGGAGGGATTAATAATGCCTTGAGGCTCTGTCCTAAAGCAGAAGGAGGAGGAGGAGGAGGAGGAGGAGGAGAGGGGGAACCACAATCCACGTTCTGGGTAAAACATCGCCATGTCACCCACCCACCTACTCCACCCTACCCCACGACGTACATCTTTAGCAATCTGCGCCGCTTGCTGGTTGCGCCGGTAGAAGATCTCCTTGTACTCGTCCATCCACACCTCCGCCAGGCGGACCTGGTTGCGAGCGATGACCTGCGTGCCTTTGGGGAAGCTGTGGGGGCTCTTGGTCCTGAACACGTGGCCCACCGTGGAGCAGGGGATGATCTCTAGCTGCCCCCCGCACTGCCACACCTGACACACACACACACACACACACACACACACACACACACACACACACAGGGTTGGGGTAACCTGCTCCACACGCACCTGGAAGGCGAGGCATCTCACGCAGACGACAGGTGAAAGGAAGGATTGTCGAAAAACCAGCAGGGCCGCTGTGTGTTCTCTCACCCTGAACGACATTTCGATATTCTCTCCGCCCCAGATCTCCATCTGCTCGTCGTAGCTCCCGATGTGATAGAAGTAGTCCTTAGAGATTGAGAAGAGCCCTCCGGCAAAAGTTGGTGTCCTGAAAAAGCAAAAGGAAAACTGACTGAATAACACGCAGACATTCAGCAGACCATTCCCCTCAGACCGATGGACAAAGGCATATTCCCACAGTATAGCTTGTGTATTGTACTTGATGGGATAGGTTTCATCCTTCCTCCTGTGCTTCTCCCGGTCTGGCAGGCCCTCCCAGCCAAACGACAGGCCCCAGTCAAAGTTCCCGCGGTTGTGGTTCTGTCCGTACGGCGACGGCTTCATGAACTCAAAGGTGGTGAGGTCGATGGTGGTGATGTCGGGGCTCACCACGGCCGTGTTGTTCTCCGCTATCCTGGCCAGCAGAGGCTCCAGCCAGCCACTGAAGCACTCACCTGGTTCACATTTCAAAAAGGTGGACAGTTAGTACAACATCACGTTTTATTCATTTCGCTTTCATCCAAAGTGGCAGGCAAATACGCATATAGAAAGCGCAGCGGAAAATCAAGGCTCAGAAGTGCATAGTTCTAACATAATTTTGGTCATTTACCAGGCACAGTATGAAATACACTCAACGACAAAACAACCGCTTGAAAATATAGTTTGGCATCTTAACATAAGATTATTAGATGGAATTATTAGATGATATCAATGATTGACAGAAACTAAATCCTTGCTACGAAAAGACCTTGTCCCCTTCTTAAACAAAGCAGACAGACAGGACAGTCAAGGTTTGCCCAAGACAAGGCCCCACTTGTACTGACCCAGTGAGGACTGGGTGCGTGTGCGTGCGTGGTGAGTGAGTCAGCCAGTCTGACGTCAGGGAGTGTGAACTCACAGTGAGCGTCTAGGAGGGTGAGGGTGTCTCCGCTGGCCACGGAGGCTCCCGAGCAGGCGGGCGGTGATGAGGCCCTTCCTCTCCCTCTGCCTTACCACGCGCACGATATGGAGACGCTTCAGGTACTCGTCCAACTCGTCCTTCAACACCTCTGGCGACAGAACGGGAACACAGTTAGGGACCGCTGGGACGTTCTGTGCCTGACTAGTGACACAATCATACGCTCTATAACTGCCCTGCCAATAAACTTTCTAACTACACTTACAGTACAGTAACAGAATATGCTATTCATCTATGGGCTTTGGTGGTGACACCATCATCCCCTCTTAACTGTACAATCGGCAGAGAGACAGAGACAGACACAGACACAGACACAGACACAGAGACAGAGACAGAGACAGATGACAGAGACAGAGACAGAGACAGAGACAGAGAGAGAGAGAGAGAGAGGAGAGAGGGAGAGAGAGGAGACCAAACCCCACAGAGCCTCAAGACTAGCAGCCACCTTATTAATCCAAAACAAATAGCAAAACAGCAAAAAGAAAAGTACATTGTTTATTGGAAAGAAGTTACACTAAAGCAAAATAAATTAGAATGCTATTTGAATCTAAAAAGACAGTACAACAATGGGCAGAATACCTGATCACTGTGTCTGAACCAAAAATAAGGAAGACATTAACCTAAATACAGACTCAGTGAGCACAGCCTGGCATAGAGACAGGCCGTCACAGGCAGACATGGCTGCCCAGAGAAGAGAGGCTGTGCTCTGTCTGCTCACAGGGAGAAAGTGAGACAGAGCTCCACTTCCTAACAGAATGTGACCACTATACAGACATTCGAACCAAATACTTCCCCAAAATTACCAGCATATACAAGGAATTTGAAAATGTAACAAATAGAGAGAGACTGGTTTATTTATTGGGAGAAAACCTAACTGCTGTATTTTAACAGCAAAAATATGTATCAGCCTGTCATGGCCTTAGAGAAAGCCACAATGAGGACAATTTATAATATGGCAAAACATAACATGTTTTAATTTTTGTTTTATATTTTGTTTAAATTTTACTGTAATTTTTCAGAATTTCAAATTTAGTATTAGATTTTTACTATTATTATTATCATTATATAACCTGTATGTGCGTATGTAATGTATATGGTATGGGTATATGCGTGTGTATATATACGTGTGGGTGTGTATACATGTGTGTATGCGTATACATATATATATGTATATATACATATGTGTGTGTGTGTGTATCTATTTACTTATTTATTTATACCGATTATTTGGCAACATTAATAATATACCAACTTGAATAATAATAACATGGATACAAGTTGTACACACTGTGTGGTGTAGATACACTGTATATGTTAAACTGCCGTGTGTGTCTCTGTATGTGAGTGTGTGAAATATAAGTATATATAAGGCCATGATTGATTAATATTTCTGTAATTCTACCGTTGCTTTGGCAATATGAACAATTGTTGTTTTCATGCCAATAAAGCCCTTTGAACTGAACTGAACTGAACTGAACGAGAGTAGAGAGAGAGAGAGAGAGGCAGAGAGAAAGATGAAGTGAGAGAGAGTCAGAGAGAGAGGCCGAGAGTCAGAGAGAGAGTCAGAGAGAGTCAGAGAGAGAGAGAGATCAAGTGAAAGAGGCAGAGAGAGAAAGAGGCAGAGAGAGGGAGAGGGAGAGAGAGAGAGAGGAGAGAGAGAGAGAGAGAGAGGAGAGAGAGAGAGAGATCAAGTGAAAGAGGCA
Source organism: Osmerus eperlanus (assembly GCF_963692335.1). NCBI lineage: Eukaryota > Metazoa > Chordata > Actinopteri > Osmeriformes > Osmeridae > Osmerus > Osmerus eperlanus. Next base: position 22,669,335 of record NC_085020.1, read on the forward strand.
GAGAGAGGAGAGGGAGAGAGAGAGAGAGAGAGAGAGAGAGAGAGAGAGAGAGATGAGAGAGAGAGAGAGAGAGAGAGAGAGAGAGAGAGAGAGAGAGAGATGAGAGAGAGAGAGAGAGAGAGAGAGAGAGAGAGAGAGAGAGAGAGAGAGAGAGAGAGAGAGAGAGAGACAGAGACAGAGACAGAGAGAGAGAGAGAGAGAGAGAGAGAGAGAGAGAGACAGAGACAGAGAGAGAGAGAGAGAGAGAGAGAGAGAGAGACAGAGACAGAGACAGAGACAGAGAGAGAGAGAGGTGTCTGGCCACCATCCCCAGCATGGCAGAGTGCCTGACCAGTTTCTGGGGCTACAGAGTCAGGGTATAGCTGCTCCACACTCCTTAATAGCAGGCCATTCTCAACAAATGAGAGAGTTTAGAGTGTCAGTCGGGCTGCATTCCCCCAGTCCCCCTCTCCCTCGTTTCGCTCAGCCTGGGGGCCTGTTTACGAGAGAGAACCGACTCACAGCTCAGCACCACCCCAGCTAGCTGCGCTTCGGAAAGTATTCACTAGCAGCCCCCTGGCCTCCTCCTCCCCTCTCCCCCAGCCCCCTGGCCTCCTCCTCCCTCTCCCCCAGCCCCTGGCCTCCTCCTCCCCTCTCCCCAAGCCCCCTGGCCTCCTCCTCTCCTCTCCCCCAGCCCCCTGGCCTCCTCCCCTCTCCCCCAGCCCCCTGGCCTCCTCCTCCCCTCTCCCCCAGCCCCCTGGCCTCCTCCTCCCTCTCCCCCAGCCCCCTGGCCTCCTCCTCCCCTCTCCCCCAGCCCCCTGGCCTCCTCCTCCCCTCTCCCCCATCCCCTGGCCTCCTCCCCTCTCCCCCCAGCCCCTGGCCTCCTCCTCCCCTCTCCCCCAGCCCCCTGGCCTCCTCCTCCCCTCTCCCCCAGCCCCCTGGCCTCCTCCCCTCTCCCCCAGCCCCCTGGCCTCCTCTCCCCTCTCCCCCAGCCCCCTGGCCTCCTCCTCCCCTCTCCCCAGCCCCAGAGCTGGGCTCCCTGCTGCACATTTCATGGCACACCAAAGAGGCCGCCTGGCCCCAGCGAGATGTCTGAAATCAGAGCCGGAGAGCAGGGTGGTCCTGGCGGGCCGGGGAGGGGGGGGGGGGGGGGGCTGCCTACCGTCCACGCTGGCGTCGTCCCACCAGGATGATCTCCTTGAGGAAGATGGCGGGGGAGGTGTGCAGGACGCTGTATTACCGTCCTCAGCAGGGTGCTCCAGCCTTCGTTGTGGAACACGATGATCACGCTGGTGGTCGGCAGGGGAGGGCAGCGCTTGAATGTCTGCTCGATGCATCTGGAAGAAGAGGACAGAGATGCTGGTCCTCTCTCAGAAGCCCCGCCCCTTCCCCTGGCAGTCACAGTGAAGCCCCGCCCCTTCCCTGGCAGGCACAGTGAAGCCCCGCCCCTTCCCCTGGCGGGCGCAGTGAAGCCCCGCCCCTTCCCCTGGCAGGCACAGTGAAGCCCCGCCCCTTCCCCTGGCAGGCGCAGTGAAGCCCCGCCCCTTCCCCTGGCAGGCGCAGTGAAGCCCCGCCCCTTCCCCTGGCAGGCGCAGTGAAGCCACAGTTCCACACCTGAGGACTGACCCCCCAGAGGGGGCGTCCATTTCAGTTGTGACACTAGGATGTGAGGGGAGGACTTTGAAATGCCAACCAACACCAGACTGGGATAGATTCTATGTAAATTACCCTTTTAAACCGGAGGAACATGCACAGACTAGTTTAATTAGCCAAGCAAAACTTTAGGGTTTTTTTTCTACAACTGGCCACACGAACTGGGCAGACATGCTCAAACAATGTTTCAGACAGAAAAACGCTCCCTGTGGTTTGAGGGAAATTTTCCTCAATAACTTAGAGCAAATATTAGAGAGCTGTTTGGGTCCAGCAGTCATGTCTGTTGGAAACATATTATCTAATGTTATCCATTCTTCCCCCTGTGGTCTTCCGATATGTGACTTTGCTTTTATATTAAGCCAGTAAGACAAGTAAGAGTTCCCCTTTTAAATGACAGTTGGCTGAATAAAACCAGGCTGCACACGAACCAGCAGGGGGCGCTGCATTGTTTTCAGAATGGTCCCATTCTCATTCATGCTTTTAATTAACCCTTGTGTTATCTGCGGGTCATTGTGACCCCCCCCCCCCACACACACATGTTGCGACAACTTTACCTCATACAAAACAAAGTGAAGCATTTTCTTTAAACCGTCGGGCTGTCTCACACCCCCCCACAGCGCGAAGGTTAAAAGAAAATGCTTTTTATTTGTTTTTGTATTGGGTAAAGTTGTCGCAGCACAACGATTCGTTGTGAACCTTCGGATCATTGTGACCCGAAGGCAGCACAAGGGTTAAAGAGCGTTTGAGAAGGTACCGTTGACTTAAGCCAAATCACCACGCAAAATGTAACACGAATGAGAGATGGCGTGGAAACGCCCTGCCATCTCAAAACACATGAAGCACCACTCATCCCTGCTGAGAGCAGAGGAGATGAATGCAGTCAGATGGAGAGCGGGACCTACTCCGGAGGTCTGGTGTCAGGGCCAAGGTCCCGGCTCAGGGAGATTCGGTCGCTGGCGAAGAGGTTGAAGCAGTGTTTCTCGTCTCCACGCTCTTTCTCCTTCTGCTCCGCGGCGCTCAGCCCCTCCTTGTGGAAGGGCTTCCCAGAAGCCCCTGGGGCGTTGGGGTCCTGCGGGGGCCGCTCCAGCGCCGGCCTCAGCTCCGCTGCCGTGTAGACGCCCGGCAGGCAGGACTCGGAGTCCGCACTGCCCTGCTGCCTGACCGGGGCTTTGATCTGCATCTTTGGTATGGCGTCCCGGAAGTTGTTGACGGCCCCCATGACCATGCCCAGCACGGCGTCCCTCTTCACAGCCATCTCCCTCAGCCAGGGCTCCTCCTGGCTGTCCTGGCTGCCCACCTCCCACTGGATCAGGAACAGAAACGTGACGAATATCAGGGCGACGACGACCAGCTTCAGAGGGTGTAACCTCCTCCTCAGGATCCTGCGGAAGCCTGTCATCCTTCTGGAGATGTGGCGAGGCTGCATCAGCTGAGGTCCTGGTTTGGAAAAGTTGAGGAAAAGAAACAAAGTTCAACCACAGTTAGTTCACCACACCACTAATGCTAGGCTACTTTACAAACCCCTGTGAGTAGGTGCCTGTCAAACAAACAGAGGTGTGTTCTTATTTTGACTGTGTGACTAAAAAGTGGGTTGGACAGGGTTTGCCATGTCACCACACTTGAAATACTTACACACTGAACTTCAACATCCCACACATGAACCGTGAAAAGAACTAGCCACTATAATGTAACTCTTTCCAAAACACTCTCATCATAGACGTTACTACGCATCCAACACGGGGCAATATGAATATCCTGGTTTATCAATTGTCAGCCTGTTCCAATTCAATTATACATTCTTTTTCGGAAAGTAATACTCACTTACCGTGTGAGACGTTACATAATAAGAACTGTAGTCCACTCAAAGTTTAAAAGTCCATGAAATTACATCTTGCGTTATAGCTTTACGAAATCCTTCTTCAAAAATGTGCAGATTCCAATAGTTGGTTATCCGATGTCTAGTTGTCACAGTCAGCACAGTTAATCCTCAATCTCTGCGAACTACTTCCGTCTCGTTGGATCCAGGTGCGCTCCTCGCATGCAGGTAGAGGGTGGAGACCTGGCTGGTGGCACGCGTGCGTACAGAGGATCTCCGGGTGTCAAAGACATCTGTTACTGGGAGGAATAAACATGAATACCGATCACCAATGCCCCCCCTCCCCCCGTATACATACAATTCTAAGAGTTTAGGACTCCAAAATGCAGAACACAACATATGGATAATGGCAGCATTCGTAGACACAATATGTTTAGCCGGCGCTTTTTTAATGCAGCGCTAAAAAAGCTAGACTAGCACCACCATCACCAGACTAAACTCTTCATATGAAGTTATAAGGAAAACAAATTAAACTGGTTGCAGGAGTCACTTTGTCTGAAAGCAATATTGGGATAAATCTACTCAGCGGGATGCGTCTGATCCAATAATGGTGTCAATTCTTAAAATAATAGGATTTGTTCAGCCAGCCATTCATTGAGACTGTTGCTGGGTAACAAATAGTTGAGGAACGTACCCTATACCTCTCTCATAGCGTTCTCAAAGGCACCGCATCCAATCAGGCTACCTACAGAAATAACGGGTGGTCTAGCACAGTAACAGAGGACGCGCATTTTGATGGAAGTAAAAAGAAACAATATTTAATTTCTAAAATCAGCAGTAGGCTACGGTCCCGAATGATACTGCTGGTCAATCGGGAGACAAAATATAATGCATCGTAAAGAAACGTGCGCCTAAATGAAATAACTTCAAATGATCAAATGATCCGCATCTAATTAAATGTTCTTTGAATTGTAAAGCACCATAAGATCGAAGAGTCGCTTGAGTTTCTGTCATTTAGATATCGAGACGAATATAATGAAACTAACTTACCTTAGCCAATGTGTTGGACCTTCTGACATACAGTACCAACACCCTCCTTCTAGCCAAATCACCCCCGGCAGATGGTATTCATAAATAGTTCTGTGCTGGAGGGGGTAAAGAAAAGACACGGTAGCCATCCGAGGAACACCCTACCCGGGTGCAGTTAGAGGTCCTGTCAAGCAGGAGTAACAAGTTCCACGGTTTACCGTGCGTGTGTTTTCTCTGACTCCGTCTCCTTGTTAACGACATCGCATGAAGCTTTACACTGCCGTAAAAGTAGCTCGATTGTTTGTATATGAAAGGCACTTTGACCGAATTATTGCTTTTATGATTTTGTGACTACTTTAAGTGCTTACTCATTATGCAGCTACGTTTTACTTCAAGGGAGGCCTGGTATGTTAGGAACGTTGATAATAATATGCGAATACTTGAAAGACAAGTGATGGAGTACTGCTATATTACAAGGCTAAAACAAGACTTACAATTATAATATGGGTGTGTAGTCATGCAGTGAGAGCTGACATTCAATTGCAGCCTAAACCTGCCATTAGGGAGGGTGCTCTGCAGGCGGCAACTCCCAGAGCGGTGTTTCCTTTCATTAACAAGCACAAGTCCTTAATGTGTTCCTTAAAAAGTCGCTGACTGGATGACAGTGACCGAGGAAATTAAATGAGTAAAATACGTTAAAAAAAAATATGACTGCATTAATTAAGACATGTAATTGGCTTCCATTGTACTGTTATGCTTTGTAACAAAACAATCCAAAAACTATTTGATTCAAATGTTTTTTTATTTTATTAATGTACAATCAATAAAACGATCATGGCACAAGACAACAATCCATGATGTACCTGTATCTTAAAATGATCAGTTCCACAAAATACTGTAAATCGATTAAACGCAGTGCTAATCACACACAGACACACACACACACGCACACACAGTGTAAAAAATGCTTGCTCTTTCTAAATAACTAGCTCCCATTAAGACCTCAAGGCTGACCGGGCCTTGTCTAAGATGTCCTTCCTCATCCTGGGGTAGTTAGGATGAGCATCCAGTACCTAGGAATGACAAGAACATGAAGATCAACACAACATGCTGGTTTAGTGACCAAGCAGCCGTCCCGTACATGGAGATGTGCTCTTCTAACTCACCTTGTGACACACATCAATGGCATCGACGTACCGCTTCGCCTTCAGGTAATTGAATGCCAGCTTGTAACCTGAGGTAAATGCATTTGTGTTTACGACTATAAATATTAGTACGTCATTACTGTCCTAAATCTTGTTATCAAAGTCTGTATGACGTCTCAGACATCCATACGGATACACACCTATGGTGGGGTTGGTCTGATTGCCATATTTCCAGGCCATTTCATAGTTCAAAGCCGCGTCACGGAAAGCCTGCTCCTTTTCCATGATGTACCCCATGTATTCGTACGCTTTGCAGCAGGACTGTAAGAATCAGAAAGAATCATTAGTGATTAAATGTGATACTTAAAACACACCAAGCATGATGACATTGGAACACAGAGTAAAACGAGCCGTACGGAATATACACTTTTTGGACCCAGGAATGTCTTTTGTCTCCAGTAACCCAGCCAGATAATGTCATTAATTCAACGAGACAATCCTTTGGGATATTTACCTTATTATGGCGAAGGCATCTCTTCAGGAGGTCCGCAGCCATGTCATACTTTCCTGACTGGATGTAGATGTCGGCCAGAAGCAGCCAGCTCTTCTCAAACTCGTCAGCGTCAACAATGCTCCAGTTCATCTTAGCTATGCGTTTAAGCTGGTTCCTGGCTCTTGGGGTTTGTTTGATTATCATGTAAGCCGTCGCCATGGCCAACAGTGCAGGCACATGCTCTTTCTGCAGTGGAGACAGACAGCTCAGTGCAGGCACATGCTCTTTCTGCAGTGGAGACAGACAGCTCAGTGCAGGCACATGCTCTTTCTGCAGTGGAGACAGACAGCTCAGTGCAGGCACATGCTCTTTCTGCAGTGGAGACAGTGCAGGCACATGCTCTTTCTGCAGTGGAGACAGTGCAGGCACATGCTCTTTCTGCAGTGGAGACAGTGCAGGCACATGCTCTTTCTGCAGTGGAGACAGTGCAGGCACATGCTCTTTCTGCAGTGGAGACAGACAGCTCTAATTGGATGTCTTGACTGTTTAGAAATACTTTTATTTGGGGAATTGTAGACGCTGTGTGCAAAGGATAAACTGACATGAAGAGGAAACTAATATTAAGGCAACAAAGTTTTGCTTACCGTAGACTAAGATATAACGAAAGCAATAATGAAAAAGAGCAGTCACAAAGCAGAACAAATACCCAGTGGAAGTTACTTAAGTCAACATGAGATAACCTGTGCTGCCTTCGGGTCAGTGTGATCCACCTTTTGCACCACGACGGTGGGTCACACTGACCCGAAGGCAGCACAAGGGTTAAGCAAAGAGGAGGAGATAGCGAATGTGGAACAGCGAGTCAATATACACTGAGGGCGTGACACCCTCGCACGCCCCATCTGGAGCGGGCTTACCTCACTGTTGGCGATCTCTGTGAAAACATTCAGGGCTTTCTCCACGCTGGCCTTGTGCTTGGTGGCCAGGACGCAGTAGTTCTCCAGGATGCGCAGCTGAACGTGTCCGCTGGCTGTCTGAGGCTTCAGCTCCTTCAGAAGCTTCTCCGCTGTGCGCACCGCCAGCTGCTCTGACTCCTGCTTCTCCGTCGAGTTCCTGAGAGGAGAGACCACCAGGAGGGGGGTCCAAATGAGGCCCGACAGAAGAAGCGTCGGAGAGCATAGCATGAGTCTGGTAATCCTCAGAACTGCACAGATTAGCGGCGCTTCTACCGACCACGGCAACTCACCCCATGTCCCCGTCCAGGTTCTCAAACACTTCCCCTCCCATGGTGTCATTGTCTGGGTTCAAACAGATTTCGATCATGTTGTACACGGCGTTCTGACCCCAGTCGTTGTCTTTCCGGGCTTTGTTGAAGTGCCGTAATCCATCGTTCGGTTCTCCCGTGTACCTTCGCATCAAACAAACCCAGTTTAATTAGTTAATGTTCAAGCAGATTACCTTTTAATCTTCATGATTTAATCTCTTTTGGATTAATCTCTTTACCAAAGATAGAGGCCTTTGCAGTAGTTAAAGCCAGGGTCAAACTTGGCCCTGGAGGAATGTTTTTCAGCCATGTCCAGAAACCTGGGAACTTCCTCCAGCTTCCCAGCTCTCCTCAACAGGTCAATCAGTCGTGACAGAGTTGGGTAGTTGTCTAAGGAACAACACATGTTAAAGAGATTACTGCCATTTAAAAACAGCTAAAAGTTTTTTTTACATTTACATTAAACTTCTTCAATGTCCTTTCTCGAGCTTGAAAAGCTCAGTTTCTGCAGGGGGGGGGGGGGGGGTGAGCGAGACACAGGTGGCGGGTGGAGCTGTGTCTCCAGGCCTCAGAGACACAGGGGTGGAGCTGTGTCTCCAGGCCTCAGAGACACAGGGGGGGAGCTGTGTCTCCAGGCCTCAGAGACACAGGGGGGGAGCTGTGTCTCCAGGCCTCAGAGACACAGGGGGGGAGCTGTGTCTCCAGGCCTCAGAGACACAGGGGGGGAGCTGTGTCTCCAGGCCTCAGAGACACAGCTCCCCCCCTGTGTCTCCAGGCCTCAGAGACACAGGGGGGGAGCTGTGTCTCCAGGCCTCAGAGACACAGGGGGGGAGCTGTGTCTCCAGGCCTCAGAGACACAGGGGGGGAGCTGTGTCTCCAGGCCTCAGAGACACAGGGGGGGGTCCTGAGCTGTCACACCTGGTTTGCGCTCCAGGAGCTGCTGGAAGTGGAACACGGCCTGGTCGTAGTCCTGCTTCCTGAACATCAGATCAGCCATCATCTGAGGAGGGACAAGAGTGAGTCACTGACGTGCCCCTGGGGCAGCCTGGGACAGCTAAGGAGAGCCTGGGGGAGCTAGGGGCAGCCTGGGGGAGCTAGGGGCAGCCTGGGGGAGCTAGGGGCAGCCTGGGGGAGCTAGGGGCAGCCTGGGGGAGCTAGGGGCAGCCTGGGGGAGCTAGGGGCAGCCTGGGGGAGATAGGGGCAGCCTGGGGGAGATAGGGGCAGCCTGGGGGAGCTAGGGGCAGCCTGGGACAGCTAGGGGCAGCCTGGGGGAGCTAGGGGCAGCCTGGGGGAGCTAGGGGCAGCCTGGGGGAGCTAGGGGCAGCCTGGGGGAGCTAGGGGCAGCCTGGGGGAGCTAGGGGCAGCCTGGGGGAGATAGGGGCAGCCTGGGACAGCTAAGGAGAGCCTGGGGGAGCTAGGGGCAGCCTGGGGGAGCTAGGGGCAGCCTGGGGGAGCTAGGGGCAGCCTGGGGGAGATAGGGGCAGCCTGGGGGAGATAGGGGCAGCCTGGGGGAGCTAGGGGCAGCCTGGGGGAGATAGGGGGAGCCTGGGGGAGATAGGGGCAGCCTGGGGGAGATAGGGGCAGCCTGGGGGAGCTAGGGGAAAGGCAGGGTTGGCGGGGGATTACCCACCAGCGTTGCGTCTTCGTTGACCTGGTCGCTCTTCAGAAGCAGACCACACTGCTGCTGGCAGGCGTCCATGTCGTCCAGGAACAGGTAGAGCCGGGCCAACTCCAGCATCACCTGACACAGGCACAGCGCATTCTGACTAACCAGACACAGGCACAGCTCATTCTGACTAACCAGACACAGGCACAGCTCATTCTGACTAACCAGACACAGGCACAGCTCATTCTGACTAACCAGACACAGGCACAGCTCATTCTGACTAACCAGACACAGGCACAGCTCATTCTGACTAACCAGACACAGGCACAGCTCATTCTGACTAACCAGACACAGGCACAGCTCATTCTGACTAACAGGATTTCTTAATGTTCAAGCATTAAACATTTTTTCCATGTAGTGGATGCTTTTATCCAAAGCGACCTCCAAATAGTGCATGTAGAAAATCAAGGGTCAGACGTGCTTCTTTAGTTCAACAGTATTTCGTCAGTCAGAGTGTGTGTTTACTCTGCACTGCCAAGTAACCAGGGGAATTCTATTGTGTTTCATTCCCTGTGCCTTCATCTGCTGAACAGTGTGCACCTCAGACCTCGTCACATTAGTTCAAGTATTCACATTGGAGTTCAGATAAGGAATGTTAATAGATGCCAGACACAAGGATGAAACAGCACAAAAGGAAGATCCAGAGATGCAGGCCCGCCCGTCTCAGAGCCAGCTGCAGGGAGGACACAGGGAGGCTTGATTCAGCCGCACCAACCTTGCTGTCACTCTCACAATACACAAGAGCTTCTTTGTAGAATTTCACGGCTCTCTCAAAGCCCCTCTGACTCGTGTAATGTTTAGCGATCTCGGCGCAGATCTCGGCGGCGAGCTGCTTGTGGGTGGGGACGGCGTCCGGCTGCTCCATCTGCACGCGCTTCAGCACCTTGGCCTGCACGTCCCGGGCCTGCGGGGGGGGGGGGCACAGCGCGCGCACACGCGTGAGTCCCGCACACACGCACCGGTACGGCCAAGGAAGGACTCGCATAACTTGAGGAGACAGGCTGTGGCACCAAATTCATTCTGGGAATGCACAAAATCTGACCAATGTGAGCGATTACCCTTTGCAAGGACATTAAGGCTTCCTCGTTTTTGTCGACCTTGTTTTGGATCTTGGCTAACAGGACCAGGTAACGGCAGTCGTCTGTGAGGGCCTGCAGTTCGTTAACTAAACAAAACAAAAAAACAAGTTAAGTTTACAATGATCTGCTGAACCAAATCTAATCTCATCATCTGTTTAGCCCTCAGAGAAGACAGGGAGATCCTGGGGAGGGGTTCTGCTGCGGGGGGGTCAGGCACTTGGCTGGTGGGCGAGGGGGGGGTCAGGCACCTGGCTGGTGGGCGAGGGGGGGGTCAGGCACCTGGCTGGTGGGCGAGGGGGGGGTCAGGCACCTGGCTGGTGGGCGAGGGGGGGGGGTCAGGCACCTGGCTGGTGGGCGAGGGGGGGGTCAGGAACCTGGCTGGTGGGCGAGGGGGGGGTCAGGCACCTGGCTGGTGGGCGAGGGGGGGGGTCAGGCACTTGGCTGGTGGGCGAGGGGGGGGTCAGGAACCTGGCTGGTGGGCGAGGGGGGGGGGTCAGGCACCTGGCTGGTGGGCGAGGGGGGGGTCAGGAACCTGGCTGGTGGGCGAGGGGGGGGTCAGGCACCTGGCTGGTGGGCGAGGGGGGGGGTCAGGCACTTGGCTGGTGGGCGAGGGGGGGGGTCAGGCACCTGGCTGGTGGGCGAGGGGGGGGTCAGGAACCTGGCTGGTGGGCGAGGGGGGGGTCAGGCACCTGGCTGGTGGGAGAGGGGGGGGTCAGGAACCTGGCTGGTGGGAGAGGGGGGGGTCAGGAACCTGGCTGGTGGGCGAGGGGGGGGTCAGGCACCTGGCTGGTGGGCGAGGGGGGGGTCAGGCACCTGGCTGGTGGGCGAGGGGGGGGGGTCAGGCACCTGGCTGGTGGGCGAGGGGGGGGTCAGGCACCTTGCTGGTGGGCGAGGGGGGGGGTCAGGCACTTGGCTGGTGGGCGAGGGGGGGGTCAGGCACCTTGCTGGTGGGCGAGGGGGGGGGTCAGGCACCTTGCTGGTGGGCGAGGGGGGGGGGGGTCAGGCACTTGGCTGGTGGGCGAGGGGGGGGTCAGGCACCTTGCTGGTGGGCGAGGGGGGGGGTCAGGCACCTGGCTGGTGGGCGAGGGGGGGGTCAGGCACCTGGCTGGTGGGCGAGGGGGGGGTCAGGCACTTGGCTGGTGGGCGAGGGGGGGGTCAGGCACCTTGCTGGTGGGCGAGGGGGGGGTCAGGCACCTGGCTGGTGGGCGAGGGGGGGGGTCAGGCACCTGGCTGGTGGGCGAGGGGGGGGGTCAGGCACTTGGCTGGTGGGCGAGGGGGGGGTCAGGCACCTTGCTGGTGGGCGAGGGGGGGGGTCAGGCACTTGGCTGGTGGGCGAGGGGGGGGTCAGGCACCTTGCTGGTGGGCGAGGGGGGGGGTCAGGCACCTTGCTGGTGGGCGAGGGGGGGGGGTCAGGCACTTGGCTGGTGGGCGAGGGGGGGGTCAGGCACCTTGCTGGTGGGCGAGGGGGGGGGTCAGGAACCTGGCTGGTGGGCGAGGGGGGGGTCAGGCACCTTGCTGGTGGGCGAGGGGGGGGGTCAGGCACTTGGCTGGTGGGCGAGGGGGGGGTCAGGCACCTTGCTGGTGGGCGAGGGGGGGGTCAGGCACCTGGCTGGTGGGCGAGGGGGGGGTCAGGCACCTTGCTGGTGGGCGAGGGGGGGGTCAGGCACCTGGCTGGTGGGCGAGGGGGGGGGTCAGGCACCTGGCTGGTGGGCGAGGGGGGGGTCAGGCACCTTGCTGGTGGGCGAGGGGGGGGGTCAGGCACTTGGCTGGTGGGCGAGGGGGGGGTCAGGCACCTTGCTGGTGGGCGAGGGGGGGGGTCAGGCACCTTGCTGGTGGGCGAGGGGGGGGGGGGTCAGGCACTTGGCTGGTGGGCGAGGGGGGGGTCAGGCACCTTGCTGGTGGGCGAGGGGGGGGGTCAGGCACCTGGCTGGTGGGCGAGGGGGGGGTCAGGCACCTGGCTGGTGGGCGAGGGGGGGGTCAGGCACTTGGCTGGTGGGCGAGGGGGGGGTCAGGCACCTTGCTGGTGGGCGAGGGGGGGGTCAGGCACCTGGCTGGTGGGCGAGGGGGGGGGTCAGGCACCTGGCTGGTGGGCGAGGGGGGGGGTCAGGCACCTGGCTGGTGGGCGAGGGGGGGGTCAGGCACCTGGCTGGTGGGCGAGGGGGGGGTCAGGCACCTTGCTGGTGGGCGAGGGGGGGGTCAGGCACCTGGCTGGTGGGCGAGGGGGGGGTCAGGCACCTGGCTGGTGGGCGAGGGGGGGGTCAGGCACCTGGCTGGTGGGCGAGGGCCTCTTGAAGGATCCTCTCGCACCTCTCGTGCTGCTTCATCTTCATCAGCAGCTCGGCCAGGTCGTAGCGCAGGAAGCTCTGCTGCTCCGTCTTCAGCGCCGCCTCGTAGTAATTTATGGCCTGTGAACAATAACAACACGGCCGCCCGTCAGGGACGTGTCTGAGGAGCGGGATGTACTGTATGCCTGCGTGGGATGTTGCGGGTGGAAACCTTGACGTAGTTGTGAGTCTTGACGAGAGCTTTCCCGATCTTGCTGGCCAGCGCCCCGTCTTGGGGGTTTCTTTTCAAAGCCTCCTCGTAGACGTCGATGGCTTTCTCTGGCTGTAGAGGGTGACAAATGACATGTTTGTGTCCAGCTAAGTGTTCCGCAAAGTACTTCATCAACTGGTATTATGCAACCTTCGGGTGTGGGGGGCGCCTGTGCGGGGGCAATGACACTGGTTGCAGTTTATAAATATTTGTGTAACAATGTTTTAGATTGACTACTTCCTGTGAGTGCTCACTCTAAAAGATAAGGAAATGGCTCTTACTCTGACGCATTCATACCTCTTGGATATTTATATAAGCATCCCCGAGCAGTAGATATGTGTGAGGACAGGGCTGCTTTTCCACCAACTCTCTGAGGAAGAGAGCAAGACATTAGGCTGGATACCTCCGCTTGGGGAGATCAGGTTGGATCTCAGTTGTGACGTTCCAGCTCCTCATGGAACAGACAGGGGTCTGCTCTGCCCTGTTCTCTCACGCTTAATCACCTCCCTGTGCTTCCCCAGCGTGGCAATGCCCGTCATCACGACTGCAGTCATCCGACATCAGGGAAGAACTACAGTTCCCTGCATACTTCTCCAACAGCTTTGTATATTACATCTTTGCTACAAATGTCCCCTTACAAAAAAAAAGTATATTAAAGTATACTATAAGTGTACTAAAAAATGATAATGATATAATATTGTAATATAAATAATAAATAATATATATAGAAATAATATAATGATAGTACACTTTTAGTTCACTTTTGATATACTTTTAAGAAGTATGCTTAGAAAATAGTTCACTTTTGATATACTTTTAAGAAGTATACTTAGAAAATAGTTCACTTTTGATATACTTATAAGAAGTATACTTAGAAACAAAATGTTTTATACATTTCTTCTGGAGTAGGATGTAGGCTACGTTTTATTTTATTATACAGCAAAAGCAGTCAAAATACTTTTAAAGTACATTACAAGTTACATTTTTTAGATCCATCTTGTATATTCTAATTATTCATGTCTAGGAAAATGTATTATGCATTGCACATTGAATCTTTTTTGTTACTGAAGCTGTAACCTTAATTACGGCCAAAACATTTTGATGCCCTATACTCTTATACGATACTAATAATTATCAATTGGAGTATTAATGGAAAAAACGAAAAAGCTACTTGAGAAAGAAGCAGAGAGAAGGGTTGCATTATGCATTTGAAGGTTATACTGTCAAACTGACTGAAGAACGAAATAACGACGTGAAAAAATTAAGATGGCTCATTGGCTGGTCAATTCCCATGATGCAAGGCGGTAAATCCTGTTAGAATTTGCTGATAAGTTTGCCGTTTGTTGAAATACAAATGTAACTTTTTGTTGTACTACACAGGTTACTTTAGAATATTCAAAGGTATACTTTGAAGTACTTGGAAGTATACTTCATAAACTAAAAGTGTACTACACAGGCAACTTTACAGTATTCAAAAGTAAACTTCAAATACACTATAAGTGTACTTTAAAGTGTACTAAATGACCTAAAAAGTGGGCCAATTCAGTTTACTTAGTACAAAAATAGTATATAAATAAGTACACTGCTAGTATGCTTTAGGTACCATGATAATAGTATACTTTTTATACTTAAGTATACTTACAAATTAAACTTGAAGTATACTTCTTTTTTGTAAGGGTCTGAATATTATATTTAAATTGGCTGTGATATACCATTCTTCTGACTACCTGACTAGCTTGGCCGCTGCTGTAGAGGGGCCTGATAGACCCCAAGATAAAACTTGTGTACTCCTAAATGGACCTTTATAAACGCTACCTGTAACAACTGGCGTAGAGACGTTTCTCCTTCCTGTGATGAAGGTATATGTCGGCCATTTTCTCCTTGGCCTGGATGTAGTAGGGCTGCTCTGGGGTGATGTTTCTGAGCATGCTCAGTGCCAGCTCGGCGTCGCCTCGCTGCAGCGCCAGGTCGGCGTTGGCGATGGTGACCCGCAGCTCCTCAGAGGTGCCCGAGAACTCGTTGATGGCGTCCTGCATCACCTTGGCAGCCTCGTGCTGAAAACAGCACAAGCCCCGTCCACAAATAACTCAGCACAGCAGACAGAAGCCAAGGCAAAAGCGCCCGTTCAATGAATTTTTATAGAATAATAATTCATTTTATTTGAAGAAATCTCAACACTTTCTGGAACGACGCCAATGAATAAAACATAGGAGAACGTCAATGCAATTTCTCAGCAGGGCAGACAATCTTGGCTGCATTTCACAAGTCAAATTAGGGCAAAACAATAGACGGCTTGAATCAACGTGTTGTTACTGCGAGACTTTGTTGCTGAAGCGGATTTTTCCTCCAAGTGAGTTTACCTGCTCTCCGTTGAGCCACAGGCCCTCCGCCAGCTCCAGGAACACAGACACGCAGTCAGCCAGGCTCAGCTCCACCTTCCTGCCTGGGGGCTTGGGGGAGGCCCCGGCCTTGCGCACCCCCGGCAGAAGCATGGCCATCTGCAGGGTCCGGATGGCTTCCGTGAGCTGGCCGCTCTTCTTCTGGGTCTGGGCCTTGATCAGGTGGTACACAGGGTGCTCTCTCACCTGGCAGGGAGGGGACACAGGCAGAGACCAACGCAGCGGGAGGACGATCAACGCCATGTTTGCGAAAGACGGAAAAGTTACCGGAACACGCAATAACAACAAAAAAAACTGCAACAGACTTTTTTTTTTTTTATCTCGAATATGGTCCAACTTTCCTGGCAGGCGGCATTGGTAGCTCATCATTCCCAGGGGGGTATGGGGGGTGGTGGGGGGGGTTCTCACCTCAAAGTTGTGGCTGAGGCAGAGCTCCAGGGACTGAGAGGAGAGTTTGAAGTTCCCCTGCATGAGGTGGATCTGCGCCATGAGCAGGTGGCCCTCTGCATGCGAGGGACACTGGTCCAGACAGTGCTGCAGACTGCTCTGAGCTGCTTCTGTGTCACCTGGGACAGCACAGGACGTCAGGAAAAACCAAACAACGTATCCATGAGTACAAATAGAGACTTTTGTGATTGCTGGTGATCCAGTAAAGTCTTCACTGGATCGGCAGAGGAATTACCAGCAGACCCACCTGACTGAAACCGGACTTTAGCCAACAGGAATATCCCCTGTAGCAAGCCAGGTACTATCTTCACCACGGTGTCTAGGACGGAGTCACAGTGTTGGAGCTGAGGGGCTGCAGGCTGGCCCTGGGCTGGGGGCTACAGCACAAAGGGAAACAATGTTTGTCTGTAGAATTAGTACAAGAAATGAATTAAAACTACCATCAAAATGTCTAAATGGTCTTTAGGGATTTAAAACAATTCCATTTCTAATTGCATTTCAGAGTTGTGTGCCCAGGAGGAGAGGAGCCCCTCCAGACAGACCAGGAGGAGAGGAGCCCCTCCAGACAGACCAGGAGGAGAGGAGCCCCTCCAGACAGACCAGGAGGAGAGGAGCCCCTCCAGACAGACCAGGAGGAGAGGAGCCCCTCCAGACACACCTTGGCCGGGCAGAGCGCCAGGTACGCCTTGACGATGTTGAGCAGGAAGTCGGGGTTGAGCTTCTCAAAGTAGTCCACCCCCAGCGGCAGGCCCTGCAGGGTGGAGAAGTGGGTGTCCACCGCCTCGTTCAGCAGGGTGCTCACCTCGTCCTGGGGACGACGCCTCTTCACCGCCAGCACAGCTCGCAGGTACAGCAGCTCCTGAGAGAGAGAGAGAGAGAGAGAGAGAGAGAGAGAGAGAGAGAGAGAGAGAGAGAGAGAGAGAGAGAGAGAGAGAGAGAGAGAGAGAGAGAGAGAGAGAGGTCATAGATGGACAGGGAGGGAGAGACAGAGAGAGGGAAGAGAGACAGAGAGAGGGAAGAGAGACAGAGAGAGAGAAGAGAGAGAGAGAAGAGAGAGAGTGAGAGAGGGAAAAATGGATAATAGATAGCGAAAGGGAGAGAGAGAGAGAGACAGTCACAGACAGGCAGACAGACTGTAGGATAAGACAGAGACAGACTGCATGCCCGGAGCTCCTTCATCAGTATTCAGCTCAGAGACACCAGTAGGCAGCAGAGGGTCTCCATGGTGACAGGTGAACCCATTATAGCAAAGACCTACAGAACCAGCTGTCACCCCAACCGGATCCCAACACTAAGACCATAACCTGAACAAACCCTGCCAGAGAATCCCGGTGACCATGGTGACAAGCCAGACAGCATACATCAAACTACTGGGCTTCATTTGTTGACAGAATGGAGGATGTGAAAGTCACCAAACAGGATATAACAAGGAGAGAGAAAAAAACTGGGCTAAAAATGATGCGAGTCTCACAGCTGATTTTCCAATAGACTGCTGGATCTCTGTGAGGAATTCCAGCTGCTGCTCTGCATCTTCCAAGTGTCCCTCCATCAGCTGACACCCAATCATTCCTGTGAATGAAAATGAGACGTAAGAAACTTTACAACCACACCTCTCAAACTGCCTCTGTGGATGAAGAGGGCCTCACCGGTCAAGGCTGACACGCTGGTTTCGTCCAGGGTCATGGCGGTCTTGTACCACTTCATGGCCTCCTTGACTCTGCCCTGCAGGACCAGCTGGTAGCCCAGCTCAGTGGCCAGCTCAGCGTCGCCTGACGCCTGGGAGAAGGCTCTGTCCACCAGGAAGTGGCTCTGCTCGATCACCTTCTCATTTCTGCCACACTAGTCACGAGACCAACATAGTCATGATGTCATCTTTCAGCATGTTTTGGTTGGGGGGGGGGGTGATTGCACGTGGGTTCTCATGATCTGCTGTTATATGCTATACCACTGAGCTATAATAATCCTCATTCATTCCAACCGTCCTTTAGAATCAGTTTTGCCTGGACCTTACGGCCGATGATGTTACTACTGATATGAACTGTGACAAAGGGGGAGTGATGGGTCGTACCACTCGTGTGAAAGCCAGAGACATCCTGTAGCACAGGTCAGGGTTGTTGGGTTCTTGAATGTCCAGGTTGCTGACAAGGTTTGCCAGCTGCTTCACCGACTATGACACGCAGGGATAAAAGTCATTTACCCAGATACAGCATCTTTCACCACACGCGCATAACACATGATTACATCTTTCATCACAAACACCTCCAGGTATTTTGATAAGTTGTTTATTTTGGGTGTCCTGTGGTAGGTGGAGGGTGTTCTGTGGTAGGTGGAGGGTGTTCTGTGGTAGGTGGAGGGTGTTCTGTGGTAGGTGGAGGGTGTTCTGTGGTAGGTGGAGGGTGTTCTGTGGTAGGTGGAGGGTGTTCTGTGGTAGGTGGAGGGTGTTCTGTGGTAGGTGGAGGGTGTTCTGTGGTAGGTGGAGGGTGTTCTGTGGTAGGTGGAGGGTGTTCTGTGGTAGGTGGAGGGTGTTCTGTGGTAGGTGGAGGGTGGAACGTACCTCGGTGACGGCTCCATCTCTGCATAAGGAGAGCAGGGCCAGCATTCGGAGGGCTTCTAGGTTGTTTTTATCCATCTGTAAGAGCCTGGAAAGTGATACGCAAGATGGAATTCAATCACCCGCACAATCCACTGCCTCCCAAGACAAGAGAGGAACTACGATCTAAGATGGAGAACTCGCCAAACAATGAGCCAAGCTGGAGAGAGAGAAGGAGAGCTCAGTGTGTGAGAGTGTCTTGCAGAGCAGAGCCTGGGTGCTCAGCTGGAGCAGCGCTCCACTCGGGCTCTGTGGAGGCCAGCTCCACCTGAGTGATCCTCCCCCCTGACCATCAGAGGACCGGGGGGAAACACACTCTGGGAAACGTGTGTGGCTCTAGCGCTCTGTGGCTCAAAGGGCTTTTCTATGCTGCCTGGGTCTGGCCGCACTCCAGGGGGGGGGGGGGGGGGGGGGGCGACAGGGACAATGGCTTAGTCAGTATGCACTGGTTCGAGGCATCACGCTAGACTTTAATTTGCACTTGAATGCTGAGCTACTGAAGCTGACACTGTCTTTCCATCCATGGCTGCCCCTGGCTGAACAAACCCAGTTTGGACTGTTGAGGTTGCAGGGAGCGAACCCTTGACCTCTGGAGTCTGCAGAACACATCAGCAATAAAGTACTCCTCATAAAAACAAGTATACGACTCCAGACACAAATAGTCCTCTGCATTCTAAGCTAATAAGGACATTGTAAAATACAAAATTACATGATACACTCCCCAAAAATATGTTGGATTTTTTTTTTTCCGCTTAAAATTTGTTAGGAAAAGTATCACGAACAATAACATCATAAAATATATATATATATATATATATATATATAAAATAGATATTGGGGGGGAGTGAAGCTGGGTGTACCTGTGGGCCGCATCCACAGCCTGCTCCCAGTCCTGCAGACTCAACAGCAGCTTCATCTTCTTGATGAAGGCGGGGAGGAACCCGGGGAAACTAACTATGACCTGGTTGATGATCTCCAGAGCACCCGAATAGTTCTGGCGAAACTCGTAATACTGCGCCTGAAACAGACAGGAAAACAACAGGTCTGGGTGCACGTGGTCCGCGAGAGCAACAGAACAACAGAACCGACAACTTAGTGAACAGAGTCGACCGGTTAGTGGTTACAACGATCGAATCTAGTGAAAAGCTATTCCTCATGGAGCAGAAAGGAGATCCTGCTTGTGTGCATCGCAGAATGGGTCATGTCTTCACCACGAGGGTGCGTGTCGCATTAAAGCCTGCGTCTGTGTGAACTAGCGACGTGTCACACAAAAGCTAAACGCTTTCTGAAATATGAGAAGCGACAGAGATCTCGACACTGTGTCAGAGGAACAATATTATCCTCCCTGATGCAGCAGTGGTGTGCGCGGCCCTCCTACCTTTCCCATCAGAGCAAACACGTCCACCCTCTCTTTCAGACCCTCGTCAAAGTATTTCCCAGCCTTCTTGGCATACGCGTCCTTGTTAGACGTCACGTCGATCCAGCCTTTCAGGATAATCCCCTGAACAGAAGACAGCGATCAACACAACATTACAAAAGAACTTGGATCAAATCGTTTTTGCCGACAATGCTGGCGACGTTTAGACGCTTGTAGCACGGACAAAAGCAGCGGTAGAGGACTGACCTCTCGAGAACCGTTGGAGATCTTGATCATCCTCTCAGTGTACTCCCTAGCTTTGTCGTTGCGGCCCAGCACCCAGAGGAACATCCCGGCGTTGTACAGGCCCTTGGGAGAGGCACTCTTGCGGTCCTCTTTCACCTTGGCGTCCAGCTCTTGAATCACATCTCGATCTACGTTGACGTTACATTTCACATTTTGTTCATTTGGCAGACGACTTTCGTTCAAAGCGACATTCAAATAGTGAATACAGAGAGTACAGCAGAGGATCAAGGATCAGGAATGCGTAGTTCTAACAGTGTCGGTGCTTAGAGTGACACTGCTTGTAAAGAGAGATATATAAATACAGTTTGATTTGGGTTACAGTCAAGGAATGGTGTGTAAACATATCTACATAATCACACACTCCTTTTACTTATCATTGACTTAGTGCTGCAAAATGGCATGTAAATAATGAAGGACGTGAAGATGGACTGAGACAAACGTGAGCTCACCTGGGTGTGGCCTTTTTTTCTCAGCATAGACGAGAGCCATCAGAGTGCAGAGAGACACATCTCGCTTGTCCTTGATCGCCCCCAGCTCCTGTATGGCATCTTGGATTCGATCTGCGTTGAAAACACCCAGACAATAAATAACATCTGCCAGTAGAAGAGAACTGATAACGAACTCCATCCAGCCTTCTTTAAACCAAATAAGTCAAGTACCTTGCATGAGAGTGCCATAGGCATGGAAAAAGTTGAAGATTGGCTCATTGTTGAATTTTCTTTGGGCTGCAGCAGCAGTCTTCAGTACGTGGTTGAAGAACTTTTCGTGACAATAGTAGTTTATCAAAGCCTGTGAGGCAAACAACGTGCATTATTAAAATGGCTTGAATAAACAGCACACGGAAAAAGCTGTGAAATAAAATAATAAACAATAGCAGAATCAACGACTTGATTAGCCTGACTTGGCTAACCCTATGCTGTAGCTAGCCTACGTATGACACTACGTTGATCAGACTTTGATGGATAGCCTACATCGGGTAGCTTTATGTCAAGTGCATTTAAAACTGAACAGACATCTAAAAACTGAAATCAGAACGCTAACAAATCTAGCAATATTGTTTCCTTCGTGATTCCTGATATGTAACAGTTTGTTTTTTTGAGGAGGTGGTGCGGGCATAGCCTACTGTAAAACACAGATGAAGTCTTATTTAACATTTTGGCACATCGGCCAATAGGCTAGCCTACACACAAACTAAAAACTCAACAGTTAAAGGCTTTAATGTCCATGATAGTTTATGAGCCTCATATTTTACTGGTTTGGTAATGTCTAGAATCGCATCGTACTAGTAGAGCTCAACTAGTAGCTACTTACCAGTGATAGCTCTTCGTCCTCCATTCCTGCCATTACGATGTTTGATAAGAAACGACGCACAAAAGATAAATCTTTACCTAGAAATACCTCCGTCAGCTACACTGTCAGGGATATAAAATAGATAAAACACAACCAGAAATGTGTTACATTTTCGCCATCTTGCATCCATTAAGCGTCTCTCGGTAACTTAGTTACAACTCGCCGCCATGTTCATTTTTCAGTGTCTGAAAGCTTTATTCAAACATTCACAAGGTGTCGCCAACACACCGCCGGAGACAGCAGCACGGGACAGAGCACTGGATAGGATACATAACCTACATATACAATCTCTAATGGACGTAAACTATTAAGAATATGTGCAAATTATTACAAGTTTAAACATAATTTAAATACGAGTTTTAACGCTTGAAGTTTTGAAGATACGTAGAGAGGTAGGCTACCTCTATGACTACTGAACATGCTGAAAATGCACCAAATTAGCTACAACTTCGGAGTGTGTCTGAGGTTATATTTGAGGAGTGCAAATATATTGTAAATTGTAGTCATTTGTAATCATAGCTCTATTTAGCTCCCTGTAGCCTACACAGATGTCCAAAGTGCCAATTGACTTCTCATAGACCGCTATTTATTTTTGGAGTTAACACTTTATCCCCTGGGGGGAAACGTTTTCGATAGATAACAGGCAACCAAAGGTCTCCCCTGACTTGAACACAAAGTCTATCTTGGCCACAAGTGTTCTTTTTTTTGGCATTTATTTAATGCCAATTGACCTGCTTTGTCGTAATTTGAAATCGTATTGATGAGTGTGTATCAACCTGATTAGGCATTGGATTCAGCTGTGAGGATTGAATGGCGACCAGCCCAACCCGTCTCTCAGCCCGGGAGATGTCATTGGAACCGTTCTGCCCCCTTATTGACCTGTGGCTGCGTTTTATTTGAGTGTACCTCCCCAGTGAAACCCCCCGACGTGGTAGCAATCAGAATAGGATCCAACCAAAACACATAGTACATTCACATATGACTGAGAAACAGTCAAAAATGGTTAACTTAGGGATCAGATTCTGTGTAATCATTTGGACCACAACATGGAGACAGATTTTTTTTGTGCCATGTACATGTACATGAGGACAATTTTTTTAATTTGTGGAAATCGTTCAGGCTAATTGCCCTGGTGTGCCTATGGCTCAAATTCACAAAGGTCAAATGATAGTGGTCAAAGCAACCTGAGAACGTCCAGGTTTTTAGACATGCACATCCAGCCGCAAAGATGGAGGGACACTATTTCCAAACTTCCCTATGCAACAAAATTATAATCCAATCTGTAATTTCCATAAACCCTTACCCACTTCCATAAGCTTTCCTCACCATGTTCAATGGAAACATATTTCCATTCAGTCACTGTTAATTGGTGGCTCAATGTTACACAACACAAACAATTGATTGTGATATACTAACTAACCCATGATGTCTAGTCGTGCAGGGCCAGCTCTGAACCCATGGTGGAGGCAAGCCAATGCCCGGTGTGGGCACAGAACAACTGTCACAAGGGAGGCCTTTCCATGCCTTGTCAGATACTATTTAACACAAGCACTGGCACATAATCATTATTCTCTGTAGCAGACATCAGGGAGGGAGTAAATCAGGTTCATATCGAGCTCTGAGCGTGTGCAGTGGTGACACGGAGCTGAAGCTGTTCTGTTACACACAGTTTGGTGATTCCACCAGCATGTACAATTGAATGTTATCATTATTTTTAATGATTTCATCCTCACAGGTTTACACACACCCAGTATTGATCCTGTGAGATTGTTGCAGTGACCGGCAGAGCAGTGGTCAAGAATCCCCTCATACTAAGTCGTCCAAGCTATTATTGATCAAAATATAAAATCAATTGGTGAATTATGGTGATGCAGAGATGTTCTCAGAAAGTGTGACATGCTCTCAGTGAGGGGCAATAAACAGTTGGCTTGTTACAAGAACACATTTGAAACCCATTTAGACTGCACAGTTTCCCGTGGGAAATCCTGCCACAGCAGAGTGGGGCTTCATGACCACACCTACTGTGGTTCTACTAATCTATATCTGTCAGTAGTGTACTTCCGATGAGAAGGTTCACCGCTTCAAACTCCACCTGGGTAATCACTCATCACTTGACCTAATGGGACCTTATCGTGCACTTCAATGTTTCCCCTACCATTATATTAGGGGGGCGCCCTGCCCCCCCAACGGCACCCCCCCCTTGAAGGTCAAGTTAATTTTGTCATTTTAATTTTTTTAATCTTTTTTTTTTATATAGCGCCAGATAACAAAATAAGTAATTTAAAGTTACCTTTCCTATAAAACAGGTCTATAGCTTGCTCTTTTATTAAACAAACTAAATGACCTTATGTTATTTATCTTATTTACATGACGGCATGTCATTTCTGTCTCTATATGGTCACCCCCCCCGCACCCGCCACTGCCCACCCCCCCCCCCCCCCCCACTGCACTTAGCTATGTATGACTTTATGTGGTAACTGCAAAACCAACCTTTATTGCATGTTATCTTGTTCTGATCCTTAACCTGTTTCTACTGTGTTGCACTTGTGATATGATGCTGTTTTTGTTGCAGTCTCTTATTATCAGAATGATGTCATATTGTAGTTGCGTCAGAAGCACACACATACCTCTGCACTAATCCCTGAAGTGCTGTTAGAACGGTGGACTTCTGGTCTGTATTCACTACAGTATGCACTATTTGTGTCTTTGGGTAGTAAAAGTCTGCTCAATGAATAGAATGTAAATATCACTGGCCTCTATTGGCTCACAGAAGCCCGTATCTCATGCTGTTCAAAAAAAGTGTTCCGGGAAACAGTAGAAAAGCCTTAGCTTTTGACTTTCTGCTTTGCCAAAGGTAGATCGTCATATTTATGGCAAAGCTATCCTGTCATATGATACATATAACAGGATAGACTGAACTGGTAACAACCTAGGGCCTCATGTCAGTAAGACCAATTTGTGGTAAACACTGAGCATGTCACATTTCATTTAATTATTTGCAATCAAACATTCCCTCCTCACACTAGGAATTCCAACAAACCTGGCTTAAAGTAATTGCACATATATAGACAGTAAGTGTTTGTGTTTGTGTAGAAAGGGGGGAAGGGAGAGTAACCATCCCAATGCATTTCCTGTTTGAAGCCATCTCATGCGAAAGCTTTAGGAAATATTACGGACGACATGTCGTTGTATTGACACATATTGGACGTTTCTTATTTCATTGTTTTTCACATCCTTTTCCGAGGCTAACTTCTACATCTTGACAGGGGCAAAGATCCCACCAGAGTTCATGCATGAGCATGTGCACATGTCCAGAGACATGACAGAGTACAGCAGGAAGGGGGAAGAGAAGGGACTGCCCCCCCCCCCCCCCCAGTGAGGCTGCTGAGGCCCAGGGAAGGAGGGCTGACTGCCCCCAGTGAGGCTGCTGAGGGCCAGGGAAGGAGGGCTGACTGCCCCCAGTGAGGCTGCTGAGGCCCAGGGAAGGAGGGCTGACTGCCCCCAGTGAGGCTGCTGAGGCCCAGGGAAGGAGGGCTGACTGCCCCCAGTGAGGCTGCTGAGGGCCAGGGAAGGAGGGCTGACTGCCCCCAGTGAGGCTGCTGAGGCCCAGGGAAGGAGGGCTGACTGCCCCCAGTGAGGCTGCTGAGGCCCAGGGAAGGAGGGCTGACTGCCCCCAGTGAGGCTGCTGAGGCCCAGGGAAGGAGGGCTGACTGCCCCCAGTGAGGCTGCTGAGGGCCAGGGAAGGAGGGCTGACTGCCCCCAGTGAGGCTGCTGAGGCCCAGGGAAGGAGGGCTGACTGCCCCCAGTGAGGCTGCTGAGGGCCAGGGAAGGAGGGCTGACTGCCCCCAGTGAGGCTGCTGAGGGCCAGGGAAGGAGGGCTGACTGCCCCCAGTGAGGCTGCTGAGGCCCAGGGAAGGTCTGAGCAATGACGAGCCAGCTGATGACGCGTACGGACCAATTGTGTTGTCAGGTTGCTGGGCAACAGGAGAGGAAAATGTGCAGCATCACCCCTAATTTAAACGACTCTCCAAAAACAAGCTGCCCCCCAACCTGGCGGTGTTGCCAGGACCCGCCTCCCAGACACCATCCATCTGTAGTGACTGAACAGCCAGAGGAACACACTTAGGATTCAGGGCTTTAGAACTAGCTAACGACACAGCGCTGATTTGTAGTGTGCACCTGCAACTAGGAACATGACTCTTGTTTTAATATAGGTCATTAAGCAGCATGGACAGCCTAACTTAGAACCGGGAAAAACTCTGCAAACAAACAATCTGAATCCTATTAGCAGGGAGTGGTGCAGGATGACGGTCTTATCATTCCCGTGAATGACTTTGGTGGTAAGAACCGCTTCCGGTTTACTGGGCTCCTAATTGCACAACCCAACGTAAGAAAAAAATCTGATGTTTGGACCATTATTAATAATTAATCAATTGTTCCACCCACACTGAATGCTAATAGCTTTCACCAGCAGCCGCTGAACCACTCATAAACCATGTTAGATCATCCTGACAACCAGCTGTGTGTATCCTGTACACATTTCAAATATCGCCTTGGCCTCAGCCAATATTTACCTAGACGCCACAGATAGTTTCCTAAAATTCTCTCTCTGAAAACATTGTCTCAACATACAACCAACTGCATACAATAGATGTGTTTGGGTCTTTGGTAGAGAGATTCAGATGAAACCTTCCTTCTGAATCCCCACCCCACACTCACACACAAGAACATGTTTTTTTCATTTCATGCAATATCATATTAGCTTAGAATTTGCTTCATTTACTGTTGAGTGCTCATTAGAACCATGAAATGGACACTTCGGGATGCTAAACAGGATCTGAGGCTGACTGTGTGAGCAGGCAGGGCACGAGAAGTGTTTTAGAGTCATAAAGGGGAAGTTGGAAAAGATCATGTCTAATGCTTTTGCAATTATCTGTATGGTGTAGTCACTTGAGACATGTACCGTCCAATAAGTGACACCCAATAAGTGCGGAGAAAAAGCTGTGTGCGAAGCAGTGCGAACTAAGAAACAAAGCTCAAATGTTTATCCATTGAATGTTTATGTATTACAGTAATAATGGCCTGTCCTTGAATACATTTTTGGTCATTATCACCCACAAGTGACTCATGTCCCCAACTGACTCAAGTACCACAAGGCTGATGCTAAATTGTGAATGTTACTAGCATGCTACAAAGCACCAGTTTCATCCTGCCTCAAATCTCTATCTTCTTCCGACTGTCCCTTTCCAGCACGGCCATGTAGAGCAGAGAGACTGAGGAGGGAGGTTGACTTGAGGAGGGAGGTTGACTTGAGGAGGGAGGTGGACTTGAGGAGGGAGGTTGACTTGAGGAGGGAGGTTGACTTGAGGAGGGAGGTGGACTTGAGGAGGGAGGTGGACTTGAGGAGGGAGGTTGACTTGAGGAGGGAGGTGGACTTGAGGAGGGAGGTGGACTTGAGGAGGGAGGTTGACTTGAGGAGGGAGGTTGACTTGAGGAGGGAGGTTGACTTGAGGAGGGAGGTGGACTTGAGGAGGGAGGTTGACTTGAGGAGGGAGGTTGACTTGAGGAGGGAGGTGGACTTGAGGAGGGAGGTTGACTTGAGGAGGGAGGTTGACTTGAGGAGGGAGGTTGACTTGAGGAGGGAGGTGGACTTGAGGAGGGAGGTTGACTTGAGGAGGGAGGTGGACTTGAGGAGGGAGGTTGACTTGAGGAGGGAGGTTGACTTGAGGAGGGAGGTTGACTTGAGGAGGGAGGTGAATCTGAGGGTAATGACGAGTGACACAGAGGTTCTACAGATACCCAGCTGCCAGCAGTACTACCAACACCTGCTCCTCGCCGGCCAACCAGCTTCATCAG
Source organism: Osmerus eperlanus (assembly GCF_963692335.1). Lineage (NCBI taxonomy): Eukaryota > Metazoa > Chordata > Actinopteri > Osmeriformes > Osmeridae > Osmerus > Osmerus eperlanus. Next base: position 22,696,296 of record NC_085020.1, read on the forward strand.
GTGCAGCCAGGACCGGGCAAGTCTGAACACCATCAGAGGCAGACATCAGAGGCCGACATCAGAGGCAGACAGCAGCTGTTCTACAGTCTCTTCACATGAGTCAGCGCTCCAACATGACATCTTAACCCTTGTGTTATCTTCGGGTCATTCTGACCCATCAGTCATTGTGACCCACCGTCGTATTGCGACAAATTTACCTCCTACAAAAACAAAGTGAAGCATTTTCTTTTAACTGTCGGGCTGTCTCAGACCCCCCACATTGCAATGGTTAAAAGAAAATCATTGTTATTTGTTTTTGTATTGGGTAAAATTGGGTAAACACAACGGTGGTTCGTTATGAACCTTTGGGTCATGTGACCCGAAGGCAGCACAAGGGTTAATAAACAAAAGGGCATAAGGTATTGCAAACTGAACGTCAAAAACAAGAAGCTCAATGGGGTTTCCTGAACAATTATTTTACAATCCTAATGGAATGGTGTATTAAAATACTAATGAAGAACAGAAAGCACAAAAGAACATAGCAAACACAGTACCGACATGAACCAGCCAGGAGACAGGTGAAGACAGGAGAAAGTAGGCAAAATAAAAATAAATAAAATAACTTCATGTTTGGGTGGCCTCACTCTTAACCAGTTGAAATCATCGAAGGCAAGTAGATGTACAAGGAATAAATGAGTATTTAGCAAACATACCTGAGGTACATGTAGTCTTTATTATTTTGGCTCTTCAGTGAGATGGGTCATAGCAGTATCTGCATGCAGTTTACTTTTACACTACAAGCAGTATGCATCGAAAAGATGGAGTCTGAAAGATGTAATGCAATCAAAACATCCTTTATGTATGTATAATGTATACATATTGTAATGTTTATTACATGCAAAACATGCTTTATAAATGTATACTTTATAACACGTAATTACAGATGGTCTTGTCACACAAACCATGGAATTCCTCTTTTTAAGGAAGCAAAATGTCAAAAGAATGAAGAACACAATTTCTATAAAATGTAAACAAATGTCGGAAACAGCCAAGGACTTGTGCAGCTACAACAACATCCTTGAGACAATCATGTTCAGAATGGTCTGATCCATATTTTACATCTTAGATATTTATTATGATAAAGCTGTTGAGGCAAACTGTGGGACCACAGATTACAAATGACACACAACATATGCAAGAATCAAAAGAGACCCCATTTAACTAGATCACCTGGGAAGTTTCTGAATAAAAAAGTGCTGTGAAGCTTGAATAACAAAAACGTCTTTGATGCAGAGTGTCCATCTCATATTTCTGTATTCCTTTAGACATTGAGTGAAATGATGGACTAGTCTGATCTCAGCTCCTGCTGAATGCATTGTTCTGATTCATCTGTAAATTTGGAATTTACATACCATATATACTTCTTAACATGAACAATTTCCATTACACATTACCAGATAATATATATATATATAATATATTTGTATATTTCATATACTATAGAATGTACATGTACATGCTGATACATAATGTGAATTTGAAGAGGGAAGCCATTTTGGTTTCGGTAAATGACTAAGCAGTTTTAAACCACTGACCAATGGTGTTGTATATCGTACCTTGAATACAGTAGACAGACATGCTCCAGTAGACACCTTTTCTAGTAGCACATAATAATACAAAACAGAACACAGTGTTTCACTTGTGGTGAATGCCACTTCATCATACTGTGCAAATTACATTAGTTTGCTTCACTGTTGTGAAAATACGTTTTACCACACACACACACTGCCTTGGTCTGTCAGCATAAGAACCAGGTAGTTTCTGTAGAGAACATTCTAGTGTCAGGGTGTGAGTGCAGGCGGACCCAAATGCAGGCAAGGCAGAATCAAAGAACAAAAACTTGAATTTCGCCCAAAACAGGTACACGGCAGGTATAATCACAGCTAGCATGACAAGGAACCGACAAGGACTGACACAGGGAGCAGACATATACACGAGCTGGGTGATCACACATGGACAACAGCTGGGTGATTGGGAATGAGACACAGGAGGTGCAGGGAGTCAGAAGAGAGACAAGACCAGGACCAGAACACCCAGGGAGACACAGGACCAGAACACCCAGGGAGACACAGGACCAGAACACCCAGGGAGACACAGGACCACTAGGGCAGGGAAAACCTGACAGAAAAACCCACAAAGGCACGTCTGTGGCCATGACAGTACCCCTCCCTCAAGGGACGGCACGGGATGGACCTCCAGGCAGGGTGACCAGGCGGGTCCGGTGGGCGACCCGCAAGCAAAGCAGATCAGGGGGTCGTTGGCGGGGGAAGGCGTGCTGCTTGGGAGGTGGCCAGGAGGCCCAGGGGGGTCTCCTTGCGGGGCTGGGCGCTCGGCAGCGCGGACTCAGGGGGTCGAAGGTGGTAACATCTCTGCCGCTGGGGGGTCTGGGATCTCGGAAAGCAGAGCTGTGAAGGACTTCTCAGGGGGGGAGCCACGGGGGAGTTCTCAGGGGGGGAGCCACGTGGGAGTTCTCAGGGGGGGAGCCACGTGGGAGTTCTCAGGGGGGGAGCCACGTGGGAGTCCTCAGGGGGGGAGCCACGTGGGAGTCCTCAGGGGGGGAGCCACGTGGGAGTCCTCAGGGGGGGAGCCACGGGGGAGTCCTCAGGGGGGGAGCCACGGGGGAGTTCTCAGGGGGGGAGCCACGTGGGAGTCCTCAGGGGGGGAGCCACGTGGGAGTTCTCAGGGGGGGAGCCACGTGGGAGTCCTCAGGGGGGGAGCCACGTGGGAGTCCTCAGGGGGGGAGCCACGGGGGAGTCCTCAGGGGGGGAGCCACGGGGGAGTCCTCAGGGGGGGAGCCACGGGGGAGTCCTCAGGGGGGGAGCCACGGGGGAGTCCTCAGGGGGGGAGCCACGTGGGAGTCCTCAGGGGGGGAGCCACGGGGGAGTCCTCAGGGGGGGAGCCACGGGGGAGTCCTCAGGGGGGGAGCCACGGGGGAGTCCTCAGGGGGGGAGCCACGGGGGAGTCCTCAGGGGGGGAGCCACGGGGGAGTCCTCAGGGGGGGAGCCACGGGGGAGTCCTCAGGGGGGGAGCCACGGGGGAGTCCTCAGGGGGGGAGCCACGGGGGAGTCCTCAGGGGGGGAGCCACGGGGGAGTTCTCAGGGGGCAGCACAGTGTGAGCCAGGGGCACAGGGCAGGACTGAGACAGGGGGTGGGGTCTGGGCTGGGATCTGTGGGCTGGTCCTGGGATCTGTGGGCTGGGGTCTGGGCTGGGGTCTGGGATGGGGTCTGGGCTGGGTCGTGGGAGGCTGTCCAGAGCTGACCAGCAGGAACATGTTGAGCTGGTCATGGATAGCGTCCAAACGCAGAACCATGTGACCCACTCACGACCTTTCCTTGAACCACAGCTGAACTGCAATCCACTTCAGCTGTCTGTCGATCAGGTTTAGAGTCTGAGGCGTAGCTCTGACCGACTGAATACCCACAGCCTCGCCAAGTACAGCAACCTCAGCGCTGGGTCCACACCAGGACTCGCCCGTGGTATCTGGGTTGAATCATAAGTTAGCGACACAACCAAGAGTGGCTACAAGAGTTTCTGATGAATGAATGACACGTGTGTGTGAGCACATTAGCACCCTCTGTGTGTGTGTTTTACTGTAGGCAGTGCAAAGTTACTGTTATAAAATAGAGGAGTTCTGACTATGTGCTCTGACGAAGGAATGTCTAAGATTTGTGATGGTGTGAATAATGTGTGATGGTGACTCCAAGTCCTATTGAAGGTCAGTACTTCAGAAATCATTAAAGAAAGAGATGGACAGATCAACCATGGTGAATTATAACATGCATAATTATGGATAGGTATTCATGCAAGTACACGTCTATTTAACTGCAGCAGTTTCCTACTGCCATCGTGAGTGGTTGGGTGAAGACAAGACCAAAGACAAACGACTGTTTACAAAAATATCGAAAGCACAAGAACAACCTATGATCTGGGAAAAACAGAATGATCGTAAACGAGCTTCTGTAAGAAATATCAGTTTGTAAAATGGCAGGAGAAGTGTATTGAAGACACTGGGTGCAGCACTAAAAGATCGAGCCGCAAATTAAGTGAAATACTTAATAATTTACTGATTGTCACAAAGCCTGAGAGACCCATGGCCCTGTTCAGAATGAGTGTCTTCTTTTTAAATACCAGAAAATACCAACTAAAAGTCAAAGGTCAGCCATGACAGCCTGAGAACTTCCTGAGTCTTCACTCCAGGCACCAACATGTAACTCTGAACTCAAGCATTGTCTATTTGGCATAGATATCCACACCAATGGACGGAAGGACGTCCACTCCACACATTGGCCACCTTCAAAGGCATTTGGTCATTTAAAGGCTATGTTGCATCTTTCCCCACAACCCGCTCTACTTTTCGTCTTCCTTCCCATCTTTGCCTGCGACCTCCTGCTCGGTTTTGTCTTTCTCGTATTTGTCAGCGTCTTGTTTGGTCACGCTGTCGTAGGAAGGGGGAGATGCCGTGGAGGGCGGCGTGGCCGTCTTGTCCGAAGTCGACGTCTCGTTCAGCCTCTCGATGACGAGGTCCTCCGTGTCCGCCAGGGTCTCCTGACTGGACACGTTGGAGGCTCTTTGAACAGAGTGTCGGTGGATGTAGTGTCTGGCAGCCCTCTGGATGACGATGGCCGACATGTCCTCCTGCTTGCGTCGCAGCGTGGTGGTGATGGGCTCGTAGGACACCTTGGAGGGGTTGGATGCCATGAAGCGCTCCTCCATCTGCCCGCGGAGCATGTCCATCTCTCCTCCCTCGCCCAGGACGCGCTTGGTGAAGGCGAACAGGATGTCCAGGCAGTGGATCCTCTCGCCGCTCACCATGGGCAGGTCCATGGAGATCAGCTGGATCTTGTTGGGCTTCGCTATGCGCAGCGGAGGGTCCAGGGCGTCCGCGAAGTCCGACAGCTTGTCGTACTCCACAAACTGGGTGGCGCGCGGGTCAAACTTCTCCCACACCTCGTAGAACATCTCAAAGTCGTCCTCGCTGAGGGGCTCGGCGCTCTCCTCGGTCGCCACGCTGAAGTTCTCCAGGATGACGGCGATGTACATGTTGACCACGATGAGGAAACAGATGATGACGTAGCTGACGAAGAAGATGATCCCAACCGCGGGGTTTCCACAGTCGCCCTTGTAGGGGGTCCCAGGGTGCTCGCTTTTCTTGTCACAGTCGTCAGTGTTGAGCATGGGTGCCAGCAGGCTGTCCCAGCCCCCCGACGTGGTGATTTGGAACAAACAGATCAAGCTGTTGCCAAGCGTCTCAAAGTTGAACATGTCGTCGATCCCGGCCTGCTTCTTGACGTACGCAAAGTTCGACATGCCAAAGATGGCGTAGATGAACATGACTAAAAACAGCAGGAGACCAATGTTGAACAAGGCAGGAAGTGACATCATCAAGGCAAACAAGAGCGTGCGTATTCCCTTGGCACCCTTGATGAGGCGGAGGATGCGGCCGATCCGGGCCAATCGGATGACTCGGAATAAAGTTGGCGAAACAAACAACTTTTCAAACACATTCGAGAGAAACATGCCTGGGGAGGAAAAGAGAGAATTAATAACAGCAAAACAGGTGCAGCAAAACATTCCACTCCAATCAAATACAGAGGTGGACCTTACCAATTACAGACATGATTACTACGATGAAGTCAAATACATTCCAACCAATGGTGAAGTAGTAATGGCGGAGAGAGATCATCTTTAACAAACACTCTCCCGAGAACAGCATGATGAAGACCATGTTAATCCAGTACAGAATATTTTCCATGTCTTCAGTCTGGTCGTCCGTCTCCACCATCATGGTGACCATGTTAAGGCAGATGAGAATCATGATGAAAATGTCAAAGCCTTGCTTTGTTGTGAAATCGAAGATGCATCCTTGAAACTTGTTCTGGAAGAGACCAAAAAAGGAATTTGTTCTAATTTGCAGGACACCGGAAAATAGAAACTGTGGAGAAACGAGTCGTGTCGGCCGTGTTGTCTTACGTTTGGCCGGGGGATGGGCTTCTGGGGCTTCTTGGAGCCCAGCTTCTTCATGGCATTGTAGTACTTCTTCTGCTCCTCCGTCATGAAGATGTCCTGACCTCCAAAGTAAAGAGGAATAGACAACATTAAATCCCTGTCAACATGATTGCGTCTTTCGAGTTCTAGCGATAACTCCAAAATAAGATACTTATCTTCTTCTTTTGCTGGTTGAAGTTATCTATTATGACCCCAATGAAGAGGTTGAGCGTGAAGAAGGATCCAAAAATGATGAACACCACAAAGTACATGTACATGTACAGGTTGATCTCATAAACTGGTTGTTCATCCACCTGCAAGACAAGAATATCGCACTAGCATCCAGTGTTCTGTCCGCGTGTCTATCACCACGGGGGGGTTCCTGTCAGTGAGGCAACCACTCACATTACGGGAGTCCACTGCTGCATACATGATGTCCATCCAGCCTTTGTATGTAGCCTGTAAGAACATGAGAAGAAATGTTACAAAACAATGACGACACACTCAACGCACGGTACATCGTCGAAGACGTAGTGGAGATGAACGCTGGCTGTGCGGAGAGTCGGGACGCCTGCTCACCACTTGCAGCAGGGCTAGATATCCTGCGCCCACGTTATCGAAGTTGATCTTGACGTTCTTCCAGCTGGCGCCGCCGGGCGCGGCGTTGAGACAGGCGGTCTTGTTGGCGATCTCTTCCAGCTTGAAGCGGTAGTTGCTGGTGACGTTGACACAGTAGTGGTACTTCCCTGCGAACAGGTTGACCCCGATGATGCTGAAGATGAGCCAGAAGATCAGACAGACCAGCAGCACGTTGAAGATGGAGGGGATGGCCCCCAGCAGAGCGTTCACCACCACCTGGACACACACACACACACACACACGGACGCACGCACACACATACACACACACAGGCGCACGTGCATGGATGCACACATACACACGCACCGACGCACGCACACAAGCGATAGCACAATCTCAGATTTAAGGTCATAGACGATATCACACTGGTTGAACAGTTTTGGATAACTGGCGATGCTTTAATTCTTCTTATCATGACAGCTTGTCTGTGACTGGTGATGGTGAGATTAGGAAAACACGAGAGAGTGAAGTGCTGAAATGGAAGTGTTCACATCAGTATGTGCCCCACACAAGTAGCACCAACGCCATAGCTCATACACGATGACAACGACAACAGCCAGGAAAGAAGTTGGGAAAGAGTGAGGATAGAAGGGAGGGAGGGATTCTGTCTATGGAGACACTATGAGGTGTTTCACTGGGGTACTGTGTCAATTGTGTGTAAAAACGACAAAAAACGGAAAAGAACCTTGTGGAGGCAGGATGCAGTTTACTGTAAAATGAAAAACACACACATGAATAAAGAAAGAATAGATTCATGTTAAAGGCACCCAGCAAGCTACATCCACACATTGTACATCCATCTCAGGCCGGTGAAGTAGAGAGAAACCAGTCATGCAGATGGGAGAGTTCAGAGGCTACCACGTGCGGGGAGACCACCGTCACACCAGCAGAGGAAATCTAGACCACCACAACATGCAAGCCGGCTGATCGATAGTAGCTCCATTGATTTGAACAGACCAGAGCTTTCCCTCCCTACTGTAGTTACGTAAGCCTTCAAATTCTTAGATTGAACTTGTATTGCACAGCAACATTAGCTGGTACTGTGAGAGGATCCCAGCTGATGGCTACATTGAAATGAAGGATGTCACTTTTTTTTACTTTCGACTGTGTGGAACTAGTGTCATTTCTCTGATAATACTACCACTACATTCTAAACATATTATCATATTCTTGAATTCATTGACTGCTAATGGGGCATTTGCTACTGTATGTCATAATGATCTAATGTTAGAGAGCTCTACAAAAACACAATCAGCTGGAAAAGAGGGAATGGGAGAGGAATGGTACCTGTGCTACACATGCATGGAGTGATTCTGAATGTGGGCTGTCATCCTGTGCATTGTGCTGTGGCCCTGGGTTAGGAGACTGAGTGTCTGTCAGTGCTGGCTTCAGCAAGCCTCTTCCTGTCTCTCTGTGGTGGTGTGTACTGGGAGAGCGTGAGGCAGGGCGGGGGTGTGGGGGGCGGGGGTGTGGGGGGCGGGGGTGTCGGCTCCTGGCGCTTCTCTCTCACCCTCATGCCCTCGAAGCGGGACAGCGCTCTCAGTGGCCGCAGAGCCCGTAACGTCCTCAGAGACTTGATGGCCCCCAGCTCAGCATAGCCCAGGGCGTTGGCCGCGAGGCTGACCAGGGAGACCTGGAACATGCCGGCACACACACACACACACACACATCGACATCAGGGGGAGACAGACTGACTGGCCTTGACTGTGTACAGAGACACATATATTCAGATTGTCCATTTTAGCCTTAGTCTTAACAGTCAAGTTAACCAAATGTACTAGTCTGTATGTTAAAATGCCAATTCAGAATCTTACATCAACAATGAGGAAGTCCAACCAGCACCAGTAATTAGTGAAGTACTTTGCAAATCCATAAGCCACCCATTTCAGTAACATTTCTAGAATAAAAGTGTATGTGAAGATCTTGTCTGCAAACTCCAACAAAATCTTAATGGTCTTCATTTTCTCTATATAGATGTCTTCAAAGGCCTGGGCAAAAACACAAACAGATAGGGTCATTTGGGACAGTCCGTTTGCTGGCGGGCAAAATAGACAGATGTTAAGTTTGTCTTTCATTCAGGCATCTTGTAAATCAACAAGATATGTTTTTTATGAATCAAACACAACAATATTAGATAGGCACTTGAAACCCAGCTATTATTACAGGTGCTTATCCAGAGCACTATGCGATGGTTACCACTAAGGACAAAAACCAACACAGCAGGTTTAAATCAGACCATCCATGTCAGATATTCTGAGCAGTTGAACACCTGGCCTTCCCAGAGCCCCCCCGCTCACCAGGGCCGAGCTGCTGAGCAGGATCATGAAGATGATGAACGTCTCAAACCAGTTGTGCTCCACGATCCTGAAGCAAGTCTTCCTCAGGGTCCACCACAGCTTCCACCTGCCCTCCTCCACGTTCACCTGGCAACAGTGGAACCTGCGGACGCAACCTGAAAACACACGTGATGTCACGGCGACTCAAGCGATCTCGACTCAAGCGAAACCTGCGATCGAGAGGCCGCAAGTTTAACCCCTCCATCACACCGCCTCCGAACGAGACAAGCGTCTGCTGAGATGACACCTACGCGCCGTTATCTTACACCTGCTGTAGCAGCGAAGTAAAGACCGAGCGCTCTGGGCTGTAGTCTCACCGTCAGGGAAGCAGCCCTCAGGATCCAGGGACTCCTCTGGCTCCATGTCCACCGAGTCCCCCCCCTCGCCCAGGCGCGGGATGTCCACGGTGCTGCCCTCAGACGAGCTGGGCTGGGAGTCAACCGGCATCTGCACAGGGAACCCAGTCAAACTGGTGTTAGCATTAGAACATAGCCTAGCTGGCATAGCTAGCCGTTAGCACATAGCCCAGGCAGAGCAAAGCTAGCCGTTAGCACATAGACCAGGCATGGCATAGCTAGCCAGGTGGGATGCTACATGCTGTAGTATCTCCCTAGGACCTGATCTAGCGGACTGAGCCGTTGAGCTCACTGCTAGCGGTGTATCAGTTGTACAATTCTGTAATCACAGGGGGACTATCCTTATCCCAGCACTTCTGGGATAGGGACTCTAGCACTCCTATTAGGTGAAGTACTGTTTCATGCAGAGGCTATCAAAGGTACCTACAGGCTTAATATTTGAGACACATTTGAGGTGCTATGGGAGGCCAGACTTTTGATTGGCCATCACTGGGACATACTGTTGCATCTCCAGAAAGCCTGTAGGTAGAATTGATTGAGCTCAGGTCACACATCATGCACATGTTTCATCCAAGTCAGTCATCCACAAGAACATGTGTGTTCCCTTCCTTTCATGTGCTTTTTATTAGGGGTGCTCCGATCAGGATTTTTGGGGCCGATCACCGATCGCTAAAAGCAGTATCGGCCGATAGTGAGTACCAATCACCAATTAAGGGGTCTATTTGAAGCCTTCTATTCATCATGTAGCATTATCTATTTTACTATTCTTAACAACAATGTATTTTAAGTATAACAATGAAGAGATGATAAATTATCATGAATTCACAACAACTGTTTATTTAGTGGCAGGAAACATGTTTAACATATTCCACTGTCTTTCTTAGAGACGCTTTTTAGAGACGCAACATAAACCATAGCAGCCTATGCTGGGTTATTGATAACTGCTTATAAATAAACAAATGTAACTATCCTGCCGAATAATAAATTACAAAAACAGAATAAACAAGAGTCTTTATAAATTTTTACTTTAGACTATAAAATCTGACACATAAAAGGCCATAGTTAAAATATTGTTCCACATTTTTCTCTGCATTTAGGTAGGAGATAAAGGACTAGGGGCAATAGGTCACAGAGGTCACAGAGGTCACAGAGGTCACAGCAAAAAATCGTCTCTTTTGATCGTCCTTTACAGTGAGTACCGATCTGAGTATTTAAAATGATAATGATCGGCGACCGATCGATCGGAGCACCCTTACTTTTTATACCAACATCTTGGTCTGAAGGAACTGCAGACCCAGTAACACAATACATTCTCATTCACATTAAAACACCTACATGTGCAGTCTCTGCACACGAGACAAGCCTGCGTCATTTCCAAACAGAGGATGTCGTCCACATTAGCTTAACAGCGGAGAAGAAGAGCTAAGCAGCTAACCAAGCCAGGCAGGGAGGAGACTGTCTGTGATCCAGAGCTATGTTCTAAGTATTCTGATCAGCCCTGGGGAGCTCACATAAAACACCTCCAGGCAAGCAAATGTAATAGCTTGGAGAAAACAATCAAATTATTTCTTATACGGTGTGTATGTACCAATTTGTGTATGTGCCAACTTTGATCACAAAGGTTGTGAGCATATCTGTCTTCCAGCTAACCTCAAAAGGTATACCATGTGGTACTTTTTCAGACAGTTGAGGTTTTGATCGAGAACAAGATGTCGGTCTTGCTCCCTCAGTCGTGTGTGTGGGTTGGGCGTGTGTGTGGGTTGGGCGTGTCGTCTAAAAGCCCTGGAAGTACAGAGGTTATGAATGCCTTGTTGGAGTGCCGCAGCCCTGGGCTGTCCTGGGACCAGCTAATGCAGAGTGAGGAATGATGGAAGCACGCTCTGATGAGACACTGTAAAGTGCTGTGAATCTAATAGAGAAGGCTCTAGAAGGCCATCACTACTTTAAAAGGCCACTCATCCAGCAAGACTGCATGGAACTCTACCACCTCCAAATTACTTTCAATAATGGAAAGTAAAGATTTGTCCTTTTATGCATTCTATAATGAATGGTTTTAGGAGTAACCTCTTTATGACATATAATATATAGCTTATACAAAAAGACTAAAATGTCTACCAAGGTCAAATAGAATACAAATAATCTGATACAGTACGCTCCTTTTGGCTATACTTTCATGGATATTAAAATAGTACTGCATTACAAAAATTGATTTGTGCACAAAAATATTTATTTTGAGACCTAATTTGGATTTTTCTTTTAATAGATGTCTGCTTTCATCATTCCATTATGAACAATATTTATAGATGAATATGCCATAATATATATTTGAACTGTGATCCAGTTTGCTTAAATAAAAGATGTCAATCCGTTTTGCAAAGCTCAAGGTCGATGCTGACTTTCCAGCCTTTGAGTCTTCACAAACCACACCCAAGTAAACTAATTAGGAAGGATGGTCTGATCTGAACATGGAGGTGATACTCATTCATAAATGTATTGCAACAACAACAAAAAACAACCTTTACAAAAAGTAAGGTTTCGCAACATCAAAACTGCTGCTTACTAGCAGAGTGGTGAGGAATTATTACCAAGCAGAGACAACAATAGGTGGGCAAAGCAAAAAAAATGGGGAAGTTGTGATGTTGTCTTATAGATGACATAGACGATCTCCATGGTGTTATGTACAAGAAAGTGGTCTTACAAGTGTCCTTACTGAAAACCCTGAGAGCCTCCGCAAAGAAGCTGGAATAACACACAGGGTTAAGCGTGGTGAGTCACACCCTACCACAAGTTACCAGAAAGTTCATTTGTCTGTAAATGAAACAAGTGTTAGTAAAACATCCACACATCTAGCGACACACATTAGGTACCTAAGATGTACCTTCATTCATATGAATTCTAAACAACAAACGATGACTCGAATCACAAGGGCCAGAAACACAACATGACATCATCACCATGACACCAGCTTACACACATTTCATAACTGGCAGCATGTGGTGAAATCCAGCCCTCTGAGTGGGCTGGAACTGGCCTCTCTGGGAGACGAGGCAGACCAGCTCCCTAAAGAGGAGGATGCAGATCTGGAGCACTCAGCCTTAAATGGCAAATAATGTAATCTGAAGACTGGTGTTTTCCTGTCTCCGTGGCCTCTCCTCGTTAAAGGGAGCGCCGGGTCTCCGGGGAAACGCCATGTCACATGCTCATACTTGGGTTGCCATGACTAACGTGGTAGGAGGAGGGGGGGGGGGGGGGCTGGGATGGGGGCTAGGGTGGGGGCTAAGTGCACCCGCGCTGCAATGGAACACTTATCCATAGCAACAGATACGTCTACACAGAACAACCACATCCAATGCTGGAATCAGGCTGTGTTGCTCACCAGATTGGTTTTCCACTGCAGGCTATGAGAGTTTATGTTTTTGCAACATTTTACAAAAAAGAAAAGAATATTTGAAGGTGACTTTATTGTGTATCGTATAAATAAATCTATGCTTTTAAATAACTATGTAGACGTCATGTGAAAGTGAATACAATCTTTCACCGAAAACAAATTGTACATTTGAGGAGCTCAGTGCTTTACCCTTGAAAAATGTTCTGAATTTGTTCTACAACCACCAAGCAATTATCACTTCAGAGGACAACAATGTTGGAGGTAAACACTCTCAAATCAGGTTTCATTAGCCAACTTCACATCTATGCGCACTCGCTCACTCGCTTTCTTACGTGCTGATTGAGGACATCGTCTCCCTATGTCCATTCCACAATAATTCCATATTTCAACACTTTAAAATACCAAACTAAGACAGCGTCCTCACCTCTTTGCTCCCCTCTGTGTCAGAGAAGTCGCTGCTGAAGTCTTCCGCGTTGAGGTTCTCAAAGTCCGACTCCCCCACAGCGATTGGCACAGTGATCGTCAGGCTGGCGTTCTGAAGGAAGGGCATGTAGTCGCTGTTACTGTTGACTATGTACTTCCCTCCGTTGTTGTCCACGCCGGTGGCAGTCCCGTTGCCGTCCCTGGGGAAGGCCAGATCCTTCAGGATCTCCACCGTGGTGTGGTTGGTTATGCAGTTGTGCTCCAGGGCTTTGTGGAGGTCGTCCAGAGGCTTGTCGTCTCCCTGGCTCCTCTTCTTCCTCCTCCTCTTCCTCAGGCAGACGTGGTGCACCGAGCGGCAGATCAGGGCCTTGGTGAAGTCGGCAGCGCGCTGGATCCGTCCGATGGCGATCTGGAGGTTGTTCATCTCGCTGTCCTCGTCCGTGGCCGCCAGGTTGTCAGCGCTGAAGGAGCTCAGTAGCAGCGCCAGGAACAAGTTCAGCACCTGGAGTGAGCAAACACACATGCACACGCACACGCACACACGCACACACACGCACACACACACACGCACACACACGCACACACGTGCACACACGTGTTTCTTAAATGGCTAGTGAGGTAATTATGGCGACAACAGAAGGATGTCCAATGGAAGGCCACTGTTGAAGACGTACCACCAGGTTCCCGATGACCATGACCATCATGAAGACGATCAGACACATGCCCAGGCCAGACACCTCCATGCAGTCCCACATGGTCTCTATCCACTCCCCGCACAGCACCCGGAACACGATCAGGAACGAGTGGAAGAAGTCATGCATGTGCCAGCGAGGGAGCTCGCAGTCTTTGTTGATCTTACACTTGCAGTCTTTGTAGTTCTTCCCAAACAGCTGCATGCCCACCACGGCGAAGATGAACACGATGATGGCCAGGACGATCGTCAGGTTGCCCAGGGCGCCCACCGAGTTCCCGATGATCTTGATCAGCATGTTGAGGGTGGGCCACGACTTGGCCAGCTTGAACACTCTGAGCTGAAGAAACGACATTGAGGAAACAGGTGAGACTCCACTGTCCACTGGAATCACATGTATGTACGTATGTAAATCCTAATCGATTGACTCGAACAGTAGGATAAGCAGTGGGATCTCCTTCTCGTACCAGCCTAAATGACCTGAGGACAGACATTCCAGGCACACTAGCCAAACCGAACTCCAGCAAGCTTATAGTGACTACAATGCTATCAAATATGTTCCATTTCTCTTGGAAATATTGATACGGGTCCATAGCGATGATTTTGAAGCACATCTCAGCCGTGAAGATGCCTGTGAACACCTGTGTGGAACGGGGGGGAAAATGAGTGAGAACTGAATTGCACTCTGCATTTATTAAGATTGGAACATTAGGAGGCAAAAGAACAAGCACAAAAGCCCTGGACTACTTGCCAGGTTTCCCGTAGAGAGCATGTTATTAAATGCTATGGAGGAAGGGTAATGCTCGATAGCCATGAACACCGTGTTGAGGACAATGCAGATGGTGATGGCTAGGTCTGTAAACGGGTCCATCACGATCAGGTTGACCAGCTTCTTGAACCTCAGCCATGCTGGGCAGCAGTCCCAGATCAGGAAGGTGCTGGAAAACTTGTACCAGCAAGGCGGGCATGTCTGTCTGGACTCTTCAAGCTCTGACACAAAACGAGCAGACACAATTCAAAAGACAACAATGTCTTTAATGTTACAGCTTTTTTATTGGTTTAGATGTTTTGGGGACAATGTTCTCCTACCTTCCATGGTGTTGGTTATAATACTCGCCACACTCAGGGCTCTCTGTCTGGCCACAGGGTCTCCCAGGAAGTCCATGGGGGCCTGATAGGCTCCGCCCTCATCCCTCATGTACTCTGTGTCTGAGGTGGCGCCCTGCACACACATGTTCATGGGTTACAGGAAGTGACATCACTGGAGGAATCTGTTATCTACAGGAAACCAACAGAGAAGAATACAACTAGTATCGTCTATAAAAAACGACTACAGATGGGGATCAAAAGACAAATAACATGTTAACATTAACATTACCAAGGGATTCAAAAACAAAATGACAATGTATAAAAAACAAGCAAAAGACAGTAAGTCAAAGAGAGTAAAAAAAGACAAATAAACCATGTGGAAGAGAAGGGAAAGGATCAGGTTCACGACAGTACAGACAGACAGCAGCACCACAGCACAGTCACAGCTGACGTCCACAGCACAGAGGTGGTGTGGCCAACCACAACACACAGCTCAGGCCCCAGGCCGCGCCCACGCGTCCTTACATTGTCATCAGAAGTGACCATATCTACTGTCACCTCAGGCAGCAGCAAGCCTGCTGGGGACGAGGGAAGAGAAGCCCCGCCCACAAGGGACACCACCCCGTTGCGGTCCACGGAGCAGTGCTTCTTCCTCCCGTTGGTCGACAGCAGGACATGTGACAGCAAGCTGTTCTGGCTCACGCTGCTGTAGCGACGGTCTGCCCGTCGGGGGACGAACAGAGAGCTCCGCCTACTGCCGTTGTCCTCCAACGTGCTGTTTTCGTCATCGGCAAAATGGTTGTCCGAGCCGCAACGTGCAGGGCGTCCCCTGAAGCTGAACACACTGGCCTGGCTGTTGCGTCTGGAGGAGAACACACTGGCCTGGCTGTTGCGTCTGGAGGAGAACACACTGGCCTGGCTGTTCCGTCTGGAGGAGAGTAGGGGGCCACGGACACTCAGGAAGGACTGGAGAGAAACACATTCCTCAGAGCCTGCTACAGAAACACACCACTGTACCTCTGGCAGAAACACACCAGTGCACCTCTGACAGAAACACACCAGGGCACCTCTGACAGAAACACACCAGGGCACCTCTGGCAGAAACACACCAGTGCACCTCTGACAGAAACACACCAGGGCACCTCTGACAGAAACACACCAGTGCACCTCTGACAGAAACACACCAGTGCACCTCTGACAGAAACACACCAGTGTACCTCTGACTGAAACACACCAGTGTACCTCTGACAGAAACACACCAGTGCACCTCTGACAGAAACACACCAGTGCACCTCTGACAGAAACACACCAGTGTACCTCTGACAGAAACACACCAGTGTACCTTTGAGAGAAACACAGCAGTGTACCTCTGACAGAAACACACCAGTGTACCTCTGACAGAAACACACTAGTTTCCCTCTGACAGAAACACACCAGTGTACCTCTGACAGAAACACACCAGTGTACCTCTGACAGAAACACAGTGGTCGAGTTTGGGTAGAATGATCCCTATGCTCTTAAAAATGGAGATGAAGAAGATCATGAAAATAATGATGAAGATGATGATTACGACGATGAAGATAACGATGATGATGTTAACGTTGCCGATAATGAAGATGATGATGAAGATGATGATGAAGCTAGCAGTGATGATGAAGATGAAGATGGCGGTGATGAAGATGAAGATGATGATGATGAAGATGGTGATGAAGATAGTGGTGATGATGAAGATGGCGGTGATGAAGATGGTGGTGATGAAGATGGCGGTGATCAAGATGGCGGTGATAAAGTTGGTGGTGATGAAGATGACGAAGATGAAGATGGCGGTGATGAAGATGAAGATGGCGGTGATGAAGATGGCGGTGATGAAGATGGCGGTGATCAAGATGGCGGTGATGAAGATAGCGGTGATGAAGATAGCGGCGATCAAGATCACGATGATGATGAAGGTGTTGACGCAGCAGGAGAAAACGCAGCGATGATCTCAAAACCCAA
Source organism: Osmerus eperlanus (assembly GCF_963692335.1). Lineage (NCBI taxonomy): Eukaryota > Metazoa > Chordata > Actinopteri > Osmeriformes > Osmeridae > Osmerus > Osmerus eperlanus. Next base: position 22,713,238 of record NC_085020.1, read on the forward strand.
ACCAACGGGGGAAACGCAGGATGGACAGATGGGAGTCCAGAGGTACAAACATGAAGGTGGGGACGTTAATGCCAATGACCCAACGACCAAACATTCCAACACAAGCACCTGACTGGCAGACGGGGGCGGGGACGAGGAGGTGACTCAGGGATCAGAGAGAGCCTCAGTCTCACCTGCTGCGTAGTGGAACACCTCATGTCGTAGGAGAGCAGGTTGGCGTCCACAGAGAAGCGTAAGCGGTTCCTCTTGATGCTGTCCTCAGACTCGGACCGGTGGAACTTGCTGTCGGCTCTCTCCATCTCCGTCTTCTTCTTCTTGTGCCGGTTCCGGCGCTCCTTGGCGCTCTTGGAGCTGAGCCGGGACGCGGAGGACGACGTCTCGGTGAGCTCTCCTCTCTCACTGGACTCCCTCTCAGCAGCTGCTGCCACCACCGCCTGCAGCGGGCAACACACACACACGCAGACACGGTGAACACACACATGGTCATTAGGGGCAACAAACAGCAGAAACTGCAGTTTCCTCTCTCTCCTCTCTTCCTCTCTCTTCTCTCTCTATCTACTCTCTCTTCCATCTCTCTATAATTCAACTCAATTCAATGATGCTCTATTGGCATGAATGAATGAACATCAATGCCAAATCCCTATAAGATTAAACTAAATATATGAATTACTTAAAAATAATTTTTACAATAATTATAACAAGTAATTTTCATAACTCTCCTCTCTCTCTCCTCCCTCCCTCTCTCTCTCCAGGGGAGGGCAGGCGGCAGGGCCGGTGTGTACCTGCTCTCTCCTCTCTCCAGGGGAGAGGGCAGGCGGCAGGGCCGGTGTGTACCTGCTCTCTCCTCTCTCCAGGGGAGAGGGCAGGCGGCAGGGCCGGTGTGTACCTGGGCGTCCTCCTGCTGTCTCCTCAGCTGTTCCAGGATGGCCTGGAACTCCTCCTCCTTCTGCAGGGCCTCCTCGATGGTGGCCTGGTTCTGCTCGTCGTACGCCATGGCCACCACGGCCAGGATCAGGTTCACCAGGTAGAACGAGCCCAGGAAGATGACCAGCACGAAGAACATCATGTAGGGCTTCCCTGAGGCCCGGAGAGTCTGTGGTGTGTGTGTGTATGTGTGTGTGTGTGTGTGGGGGGGGGGGGGGTCGGGTGGGGAGGGGTGGGGTGGGGAGAAGGGTAGGGGTCAGAATGATGTCAGTGAGTGAGCATGGGTGAAAACAACCTAAAGTCCTGATGTGTTAATTGGGGTTATTGGTTTGATTCATGTAACTGTTTGATAACAGATTAATAACTGACTGACTGAACAGAAGACATTCCCAGAGCACCTTGGTCCCACCAGTTCCTCAAAACTGTGTACCCAAAGAGGGTTGAGACAGGAAATAATAATATAATCAAATTATAAAAAAAACACGTGATCCTGTCCACTCGGACCATGTCAAACCTGATCTGGGAGTTTTCTCCACTATTGTTTGTTTAATGCATTAAGACCATAATGCCTTCCTTCCCTCTATTTAGGAGACAGTCATCAATCTGCTGTAAAGGCCATTCATCCTGTGTTTACCTGTATCAGCACCTGAACCTTCCCTCTTGCCCTGGACCAACATGCACCTGCACTCCATACAACAGCTTGTTTGAACAGCAAACAGACAATGCCCTCTGATATTTCTACGTATAGACAATGGTAAATAACTGAAATCAGTATTGATTTTCAAGGCTGTCCACTTTTGGACGCAGCCCAAAAAAAACTATTTTGTGTTTAGTTTAGTTTTCAGGAGGGAAAGGGGTGGGGTTTAGGTTGAGGAAAAAACGCTAAGAGCCTCTCATGATGTGACTCATCAGGTTTTCCCAGCGTTTCCTGCGGCGGTGTGTAACAAGTGCGGAGTTCCCACAGCTGCAACCAGTAACAGAGGACCAGAGGGAGAACCCAGCGGACTAAGTCTGTCCCGTCATAGGGAGAACCCAGCGGACTAAGTCTGTCCCGTCAGAGATACCCAGGAGCTTCACTGCACACACAGTGTCTGGCACCTAAGTCTCTCACTACTGACAACACAAGAGACCTGGAGAGAAACCGTGGCTGATTTCAATCAAAGCCATGTTCCACGTACTGATGCTCGGCTGGGAGATTTCATCAAATTAAACCACAAAAGATTTATGTCACTACCAACCTTCCTACAAGGTGGAGAATGTTCACATTTCAAGCTTAGTATTTTGTGACTGTGTGTTTGTGTGTGTGTCTGTGTACATATGTCTGTGAGTGTATGTGTGTGCATGTGTACTGTGTGTGTGAGAGTTTGTGTCTGTGAGTGTATGTGTGTGCATGTGTACTGTATGTGTGTGTGTGTGAGTATGCATGCCAGTGTTTGCGTTATAGTGTGTGTTGGCGCCTGTGTTTAAGCGTGTTGGCGCAGACATGTTTGCGAGTGCACGTGTGTGTCGGAGAACAACTAGGTGAGCCCCTGAGTACCGCAGGCCGACCTGCTGGTAGAGGTTCTCCCAGTAGTCCTGAGTCATCAGTCTGAACAGAGCCAGGAAGGCCCAGAGGAACGTGTCAAAGCTGGTGTATCCGTAGTCTGGGTTCCGGCCCGCTTTGACGCAGAAGTACCCCTCTGGACACTGCCTACAACAGAGGAGAAGCCTGTGAAACTCAAACACCGTTGAGTGAAATGAAATGAGACACCTCCATTCACAGTACTGTGTACGGGTGACTGTCAGGATGAATCACTGAGAAACAGACTAACACTGTCGACAGGTTTATTTTCAAATGTGGGTGGGACCATCTTTTAAATAACTGAGGGTGTGGCCGGTAAATATTACTTTCTTGATAAAAAGTGGAGAGGACAGATTTGAAGTTTTCTAAATTTCTCCCGCGTATAATGAAACTTACGTCCCGGTACACACAAACTTACATCCCGGTAAACACACATTCATTCAAGTGTCTGAAGCTGTAACACACGCATATAACGCACATACACAGGCACACACAAGAATTAACTGGCCACAGACACACAAAATATGATATTCAGATAGATGTAGGCTGGATCTTACCCAGCTTCTGTGCCATTTCCACAGAGCAAGGGGTCCTTTTTACCTGGGATGATGTAATAATTTACTAAAGGGAGAAGAACAGTACACAGAAAGTCAAGTAAATGATTTAGCAACTTGGCATCACTTTATACTGAGGTCACATTAACCACCATGTAACTACAAATCAATATCCACAGTAAAAACTGCTATGTAATTCAATGGTATCAAGTGTTTGGTGTAGATAAGTTATTAATAAAGAATAAGAAGGCACAGTGTGGGTGGGGGGGTATACAGGGTAAGGGGATGTTTTAAAGGGACAGTTCAAGATTTATTTGACCAAAACTAGATCAATGTTAACGTGCACTTTCCCCTGAAAAGCACAACCACCCCGATACCAAGTTTCACTTGTGTAATAACTTAAATGCAACTACATTGTAGTTCCTACAGGCATTGCTGTGTCATCACTTGGTAGTGCAAGTAGCCTCACAGCAGGTGTTCCCCACAACTTTATTTGGACTCAGAAGCCACACTGATGTCCCAGAAACACTGGCCCTTCCATGACTGACACCAAGGGAAGCCACTCACATGGATCGTTGATGTGCTCGCTCCAGTTGAGGTGGGTGAGGCTGCTGTTCCGTACACACTTGTGTCTCAGATGGCCCATGAACAGCTGGAGGCCAATGAGAGCAAACACACTGAGGCAGAAGACTGTGAGGATCATCACGTCGGCGAGCTTCTTCACAGACTGGATCAGAGCTCCCACGATGGTCTTCAGACCTGCAGGACGCCACACACATCTGTCAGTGTCTGAAAGCAGTCCACGCGAGCAGGGAGTGTCAGCAGGTTGATGTAGGGGGCACCGAAACACCACAGCATGAAGGTATACCAGCCAATGAGCTCAATCCATTATTGAGAAAAATATGTAATATGAATGTGTCTATGGAAGCAGCTCATATAATTGTGAAATTACTTTCAACCGGCTGCCTTAGGAGAATGCTATTCTCCCCAACACCGTTATATGAGCCCTGATAACCGTTGCTTTCCAAGGTTCCTTTAACAACCCTGAATCGGTCAGTGGGTTGACAATGAATGTGCTCCTACAATTTTAATAGCGGTGAGTAGTCAATTGTACTGATGGACAGATTTGATACGTGTGTTGAAAACCTTACTTTGTTTACTTTAGTTTGGATCAATAAACTGACTAATGCAACAGGTTCAGTTGGGTTATGGCACACCCTCATTGGACTATCTTTACTCATTGTTCTGAATGAATGAAGATGTCCTTCAAGGAAAACATGAGTGTAGCACTTGGACACAGGCAGAGGACAAGACAGGCACTCCCCCGAACGGCAGGGAGAGAAGCAGGACTGGACATCACATCACATGCACAGCAACGCAAGGTTCATCTCCATGCCAACTCAAATCTACCAGACCCCGTTGAAGGTCGCCAGGAGAAAAATACAAAATAAATGAATAAAACAAAATGAACTTTCACGTCTAAAAAGCGAGAAATCGGTTCCATGGTGATTCCTGCTTGCTATGCCGGCAGCATGAGAGCAAACTAAAACCATGGACCAAAACAGAAGCAGCGGGTGGAGCACTCCGGCCTGATGCTGATGGGGTGAACACCAGCCTGAGCACTCCTGCCTGAGGCTGATGGGGTGAACACCAGCCTGAGCGCTCCGGCCTGAGGCTGATGGGGTGAACACCAGCCTGAGCGCTCCGGCCTGATGCTGATGGGGTGAACACCAGCCTGAGCGCTCCTGCCTGAGGCTGATGGGGTGAACACCAGCCTGTGCAGCTGCCTCTCACCTGGGATGACCGATATCGTTTTCAGAGCGCGCAAAACCCTGAAGGTTCTCAGGGCTGAGACATTGCCCAGGTCCACAAACTCTGTCACATATCTGGAATAAGGGGGGGAGGGTCACATACAGGTGCCATGACAGGACGACAGCCAGCAGTCACGGGAAAGAGGAGAAGGAGGAGGGGGAACACAAGGGCTAGCTAGCACCTCAAGCAACCACTGCTTACCTGGGATAACTGAAATAGTTTTCAAAGCTCTCAGTACTCTGAAAGTGCGAAGAGCTGAAACATTGCCTAGCTTTACAAACTCAGTTACATACCTGCAGGGAATTACAATTCACAATTACAACAGAGTTTGTATAATTTCGAAAGACGAGGTACAGTACATATATTTACATTTAATATGGCCAAGGCCCTAACCCTTCACAATCCACATGACTGGATAGAGGTCAGGTACATTTCACATGAGGACATTCAACACTAGAAACAGCTCAGGACTCTGTGCAACATGCCTCCCTCCATGATTGTCCTGCTAATGCAACTCATTAAAACATAAGGATTTAATCAAGAGGTGCTTGCAGGCTTCCAAACTATCATCTGCTACATCCATTATGCTCTCAATCTAGTTCCTTAGCGTCCTTTCATCAACACACAAACAAATGGTGGTCGAATCTGTATAAATGGCAGTAATGCACTCTTGACTAAAAGGTGCTAGTAAAAAAATGAGGACATTGTGGCTAGTAATGGATTTTGTTGTGGGAGGTTAACAGCCTTTGACAGAAGTCCTCCTTGCTCTAAACGGCACTATGAACAGAACCCATGAGGGCAAGAAGAAACACTTGTATACCATTTTGATCATTCACAATTTCATAATGTAAGTGAATTATGAGAGACAGTTTAATACTCACGCCATGACAATCACACAGAAGTCCAACCAGTTCCATGGATCTCTTAGAAATGTGAACTTCCCTATATAAAACCCTCGAGCCAGAATTTTAACTAACGATTCAAATGTATAAATCCCAGTGAATGTGTACCTGTTCAAAAGAAAGGTCACAAGTTAATGCACACACAACACTAAATACTGTATATCGATATGTGTGTGTATATTTTGGGGTACATGAAGGACTTACTCCACATTCTTGGCCCAGTCTGGGGGCTGGCTCAGGGCCATAAACCCACAGTTGGTCAGGATAGTGAGCATGATAATCATGCTGAACAATGTGAAGTCAGTTGTCAAGGAAACAGTCCAGACTGGCTGATTCGACATTGTTTACACGCGACACACGACCCGGACGGAGAACAGTTCACACAACGAGTCTCGCTTTGTTAGTTATCTTCAGTATGCAAACAGGAGATGGACGCAGGGACAGATTTCTTCTGACTCATGAATGTCGAACACTGTGTACTGTCTGAATGAAAGGATATGAATGTACCAAAATCTTAATTGATATTCTTCTAATAAGGTTGAAGGGGCTCAGGACACACAAGGCAGGACTGGCGTTGAAACGGAAGATGGTTTTTCCTCTGTTCAGGACTATGAAGGTCTGAAACAGAGAGTGGACAGACACACATGTGTAAGGCGATCATTTAGTCACCACAAACACACTCATGATTATCCCAGTTGTGCAGCGCTACAACACCACCGAATCCAGAGGTCAGGCTCAGCCCGTGTGATTGGGCGCCGTGCTTCCAGAGCCCTGCAAACTGTCACCTGGGAACAAAGGCTTAGCGGGGATGACACCCAGCTGTATCACCTAGACAACAGCTTAGGCTGGCCCAAACAACAAAGAGAAACCCCCCCTGGCTGAGGATCAACTCACTTTCTGATTGCTGTAGAAGGAGTCCAAGTCCTCCAGGGGTGTGGACACCAGGCCGGGGGGGATGTCCCCGTAGATGAAGGGCAGCGGTTTCCCCGCCTCCAGGTCCCTGTTGGGCCTGGGTCGCTCCTCGTCATCGTTGCTCGCCTCCCCTCGGGGCTTCTTGGCTTTCTCCGCTGCGACCCGCCTCTCGATGGCCTGGAGAGACTCGCGGGAGAACGGATGGAAGCTGTCTGGTCCTGGCGGTACAAGCAGCTGTTCCATCTTTTCATTCTGCACGTTCAGGGGGAACGGAGAGCGTCCAGGACGAGAGAGGGCTGGGGACACCAGAGAGACAGGCGGGCCGGATTCAACACAGGCAGATTGGTTCGGTTGATAGGAGACTAATGAACTGCTTCAGCATTCAGCAAATTGGAAGGAGGCTCAAACAGTGGAACAGTAACCTAGAGGAAATGATCCCCAGTCATGGAGGCAGATGTGAGACAGTAAACAGATGTTTCTGCTTACAAAGGACCTGAATCTAAGATCTGGAGAAAAGTGTTGTTCTCGAGAAGCAACACTCAGAACGTGGAAACGATCCTTGACAGAACCCTCCACCAGTCCTCAAATCAATGTTCTGGGGCAGGTGTGAGGCAGGTGAGGCCGTTAGATCAAGCACCTGACTGGAGACACGTCCACATGCTTATTACCACTGAATGATCTCATTGGAATAATCAATGCTATGTAATCAGGAGGACCAGATGACGACTTTTCCTTGAGAGTTTTCCTTGGTTCATCTTTCCCTGCTGACTGAAAATAGATATGGCTATCAGGATCTGAGACTTATATATCAATATATATTCACGACATCTTTGAAAATTACAGATGTAAGTCAATGTTTCAGTACACTATACTGACACACTGACTCAATAACTTGAATGATAACTACATCTATATATATCAGGAGTCAGGTGGCTGAGCGGTTAGGGAAGCGGGCTTGTAATCAGAAGGTTGCCAGTTCGATTCCCGGCCGTGCCAGATGACGTTGTGTCCTTGGGCAAGGCACTTCACCCTACTTGCCTCGGGGGAATGTCCCTGTACTTACTGTAAGTCTCTGTGGATAAGAGCGTCTACTAAATGTAAATGTAATATATGTTTGCATGCATCTGTCACATTATGTATATATAATGAATATGTCTGTAATAATGCGAAGCCTATACTGATTATATTCACTGGCAGACATCTCACACACTAGCCAATCAGGGACAAGCACTGCTTGACAGACGGTGACAACACATAATATTATAATGACATCACATATGAGACAACTGGAAAACTAATGTAGAAGTGCCCCTCTGTTTCAACATAACACAAGACGCACATGTTCAATGATCAACCCCAAATCAATCACCTTTTATGTGGAGCTCATTGAGGTAGATCCTCTACATGCAGTACTGCGAATGACAAGCGAGCCTGATCTACTAAAGGAGCCCAAGATGACTGTAAAGAATTGGTAGTCAGTGTCATGCACATTGCCTTGTGTCTACATATCTGTCTCCATGCAGTGAAGGATGACACAGATCATCGCTATCCACGCCAGTGAGACAGCAGCTATGGTGATAAAGGGAGGCACACCAAGCTGCCACCTGCATTTTGAATGGAACAACCAATTCCGAATGAGAACTTCTTGATCTTTGGGAGTCTAAATTCGAAGGATTTGATTAGTATATTCCAGAGATGCAAGAGTCTGACTGAACAGGTGTAAAAGGCATGAACAGAGATACAGTGAAGGTTTCAGCTATATTTCTACATGTTTGACACAGTCATAGGTTTTGATATGTTAAATGTTAATGTTAGTATTTTAACTCCACCTTCCTTTAACCTTCAGTAAAGCTTACCTGGGGATTGATCGACACCTGAACACAAGCCCCAGCTTTTAATTAACTCAGTGTCTTCAGACAGAAGATGCAGGCTGACTCAGGCAGGCTGACTCTGGGATAACTCAAAGTAGCTTTAACTTTCCTTCCTCTAGATGCAGAGAGGCTGGCCTCTCCTTTCCTTCCTCTAGATGCAGAGGCTGGCCTCTCCTTTCCTTCCTCTAGATGCAGAGAGGCTGGCCTCTCCTTTCCTTCCTCTAGATGCAGAGGCTGGCCTCTCCTTTCCTTCCTCTAGATGCAGAGAGGCTGGCCTCTCCTTTCCTTCCTCTAGATGCAGAGAGGCTGGCCTCTCCTTTCCTTCCTCTAGATGCAGAGAGGCTGGCCTCTCCTTTCCTTCCTCTAGATGCAGAGAGGCTGGCCTCTCCTTTCCTTCCTCTAGATGCAGAGAGGCTGGCCTCTCCTTTCCTTCCTCTAGATGCAGAGAGGCTGGCCTCTCCTTTCCTTCCTCTAGATGCAGAGAGGCTGGCCTCTCCTTTCCTTCCTCTAGATGCAGAGAGGCTGGCCTCTCCTTTCCTTCCTCTAGATGCAGAGAGGCTGGCCTCTCCTTTCCTTCCTCTAGATGCAGAGACGCTGGCCTCTCCTTTCCTTCCTCTAGATGCAGAGAGGCTGGCCTCTCCTTTCCTTCCTCTAGATGCAGAGAGGCTGGCCTCTCCTTTCCTTCCTCTAGATGCAGAGACGCTGGCCTCTCCTTTACCACATCATCTTCTGCCTTCCTTTAGCTTTTGTGTATACTGTAAGAAAACATTCTAGCTCTGTGTCACAAACTAGCTCCAAGATGAAACCAGAATCAGTCATAGTTCTCCCAGCAGATCTGTTATAAAGTACAGTTAGGTCCATAAATATTTGGACATTGACACAATTTTCATCATTTTGGCTCTGTATACCACCACAATGGATTTGAAATGAAACAATCAAGATGTGCTTTAAGTGCAGACTTTCAGCTTTAATTTCAGGGTATTTACATCCAAATCAGGTGAACGGTGTAGGAATTACAACACATTTTATATGTGGCCCCCCCTTTTTAAGGGACCAAAAATAATTGGACAAACTAACATAATCATAAATCTAATTGTCACTTTTAATACTTGGTTGCAAATCCTTTGCAGTCAATGACAGCCTGAAGTCTGGAACCCATAGACATCACCAGATGCTGGGTTTCATCCCTGGTGATGCTCTGCCAGGCCTCTACTGCAACTGTCTTCAGTTCCTGCTTGTTCTTGGGGCATTTTCCCTTCAGTTTTGTCTTTAGCAAGTGAAATGCATGCTCAATTGGATTTAGGTCAGGTGATTGACTTGGCCATTGCAGAACATTCCACTTCTTTGCCTTAAAAAACTCTTTGGTTGCTTTCGCAGTATGCTTCGGGTCATTGTCCATCTGCACTGTGAAGCGCCGTCCTATGAGTTCTGAAGCATTTGGCTGAATCTGAGCAGATAATATTGCCAGAAACACTTCAGAATTCATCCTACTGCTTTTGTCAGCAGTCACATCATCGATAAATACAAGGGAACCAGTTCCATTGGCAGCCATACATGCCCACGCCATAACACTACCTCCACCATGCTTCACTGATGAGGTGGTATGCTTTGGATCATGAGCAGTTCCTTCCCTTCTCCATACTCTTCTCTTCCCATCATTCAGGTACAAGTTGATCTTGGTCTCATCTGTCCATAGGATGTTGTTCCAGAACTGTACAGGGTCTTTTAGATGTTTTTTGGCAAACTCTAATCTGGTCTTCCTGTTTTTGAGACTCACCAATGGTTTACATCTTGTGGTGAACCCTCTGTATTTACTCTGGTGAAGTCTTCTCTTAATTTTTGACTTTGACACAGATACGCCTACCTCCTGGAGAGTGTTCTTGATCTGGCCAACTGTTGTGAAGGGGTTTTTCTTCACCAGGGAAAGAATTCTTCTGTCATCCACCACAGTTGTTTTCCGTGGTCTTCCGGGTCTTTTGGTGTTGCTGAGCTCACCAGTGTGTTCTTTCTTTTTAAGAATGTACCAAACAGTTGATTTGGCCACCCATAATGTTTTTGCTATCTCTCTGATAGGTTTGTTTTGATTTTTCAGCCTAACGATGGCTTGCTTCACTGATGGTGACAGCTCTTTGGACTTCATATTGAGAGTTGACAGCAACAGGATCCAAACACAAATACCATACTTGAAATTAACTCTAGACCTTTTATCTGCTCCTTGTCAATGAAATAACGAACTCCCATGAGGGAATAACATACACCTGGCCATGGAACAGCTGAGCAGCCAATTGTCCAATTACTTTTGGTCCCTTAAAAAGGGGGGGGGCACATATAAAATGTATTGTAATTCCTACACCGTTCACCTGATTTGGATGTAAATACCCTGAAATTAAATTTGAAAGTCTGCACTTAAAGCACATCTTGATTGTTTCATTTCAAATCCATTGTGGTGGTATACAGAGCCAAAATGATGAAAATTGTGTCAATGTCCAAATATTTATGGACCTAACTGTATACCCATGGCATTGTCATATGGCAAGGGCCATTATGACAGATCTGCAGGTCTAGAAAGTTGGCCAACTCTGTTTAGTTTTCAAAGCTAGAGAATATTGACAGTGAGGATATTACTGGTACAAATAGCCAACTCACAATGTTTAGAACTTCAGGCTGTATTGGTAGCTGACCCAAATTGGCAACCGGCTCGTTTGTTTCCCCCTGGTACCCGACATGTCAGCCTGTTGTCTGTGTCACCCATCACACGTATTGGCTCTGACCTCAGAGAAGCTTTCACCTCCTCCTGTTGCCCCACACACTCGTCACAGAAAGCACTGAATGAATATGAAAAATACTATTTGTAGTAATATGACGTGTTCAAACAATAGAACAATGGAGATGAATACTGACATAACCTTGGTCTTCAAGCAGGCCCTTCACTTTCATAAAAACCATAGCTATTGACATCTGAGTCATATATGACCCATGAGTTTACCATAAGTGATGGTAAAGATGATCACACTCAATATAAACAATAACGTTATTAGGTTGAATAGAACAAGTCTTTAATCTAACATGTCTAACTTGTCTGAAATGAATTGTATGGCCGACTGACCAGCCATGGAACGATCCTCAATGGACGAGTTGGAGCAGTGCTGTCCAGGGTTCTGAAATGCCCCCAGTTTCAGTCTTGACAAAAATGCATTTACTAATTGCTCTAAAAATATAGCAGAAGAACATAGGCTAACAATAACAATAGAAAAGCAGAAAGGTGCGAACCAGATTCTCACAACAACATCCTTATGTTATCTCATAAGGTTTCATTGGCGGAACTTCTGTCCCACGCGCCTGTGGTAGGCTATGGAAGGTGTGATTCAGAGACGGGATTTTATTAACTAATAACACAAATGTGGACACAACTTCAGGAAGTATGCTATATACTCTGCAGGATTGAAAAATAATGTTAAAAAACAATAGCTTTGAAATGCCAATGTTGTCATGACGATGTGGAAAGGCTATGATCTCTGCAGCAACCATTCCGTATAATGATCGTTAACTAGGCTAAATTCCTGTGAACAACCACCAACACAGTCAATAAACACCATGTTGACATGCGGCAATGACAGTTTGGACAATAAGCGATTCATCCAAAGCGTTTGGCCTGATTAGATCATTAGTAAAAAGATAAAAATAGATCGTCTGAAACATCGAGAGACCCTATAACATATTCTTTGCACACAAGATCACAAATACATTTACCAGGTTACTTTATTATGAAATAGATGAAATAACCGTGGACTATTAGGAGGAGAATTCAGTTTTTCTATAAACCTCTCTTTATCAAAGCAATTTTGCCACCATGCCCTACGTTTCTATGATGCCATTTCGCCGGAGGACGGACCAACTCTGAAATTCGCTTTTTGCATTCACGTGTTCTCCTATTCCAAAGCTACAGCACTCACAACCACTTGCTTGCATCATGCCTACAAAAAAAATGTAGAGTGATCGGAGAAGTGTGATGCGCTTAGGGCGTCGGCAAAAAAAATGTTGGCCTGATCCTTTGAATATACTATGATATTCTAATGATGAGGTATTCAAATTAAAACTAATCCAATATATATCAGCGTACTGGCCCACCGCACGTATTTACTGGCTAATGGTGTGTCCAGTAGCATGGCGTAATATACACTGTACATATGACTTCATTCGGAAGCATTATCACTGGAAATAATAATATGTGTAACTCGATTCCTAAAGCCTATTTGTTTGTTATCATAGAAGGCATATTATGTAGTCCTTATGTTTGGCTGTCATGGTCTCAAGTGCCAAAGTTTAGGCCTCGTGTTTCTTTTACTTGAAGGGAATTCTGCCTACCTATGAGGTTTACTCAAAAGTTTTCAACAGCTGTAAATTATTTTTAAAATATTATCTACAGTTTATATAACTGCTTACTATGCCACAAGCTCCTAAAACAACCCCCCAACGTGTATCCACAATGTTTAACCCCTTTGACATTTTTGACGCATCCCTTTGTGAAGAAGAGCAAAGCAATTAGATTACCTTCAAAAAGATGAATTTGGTTTCGCAAAATTGTTCAACAAATGCAACATCCTTTCATCCTTCCAGAATCGTAAGAAACATCTTCGCCACAGGAAACTCACCATTAGTTTTTCTTTCTGGTCAGGTAAAGAATCCGACAACAATTCCCAGACAGGCTACGCCTTCATTCAGCTTTATCTTGTCCAAAATGAAGATTGAAGAATAGTCGTGGATCTGCGATTGAGTTATTTGTCATTTCCCCACGATTATAAAAGTATTCTTTCCAAGCGATCACAATAAATCGTAGACCATTATCAATTCACTTTCGCCCGTAGCACGTCGTTTCTGCTGCGCTTCCGGTTGTTTCTGGGTACCAATGACAGCAGAGATTCTAGAATGAGAATGCGCGTGTTGTCAAAATATCATTTTTTTTCTGGGAAGAGATGAGTGATACAATTTAAATATACATCAGATAATTCCTCAATGTGGTTGAAACGAATGCGTTTTTCGGAATGGTAGGTTAGGATGCAGATAGGCTACTGTACACATATCGACCCCTTGAGCTTCATAAAACTAATACAATACTCGTCCATTAGGCATGTTATTCTTGTACTGGGAGAAGACCCACTAATAACTACTAAACATTACTGCATTAGCGCCCACGGCAGTTGTAGATTCATAATATAGTTATATATAGATAATCAATATCATTTTTAATTGATAGGAAGGAAATACTCCAAAATCTCAATCTCCGAATGACAGACTGACATGCTGTTGCCCTAATACTCTAATCAGACATTCGATTCTGTTGTCCACCTACAGGCTGCCAGCAGAATTCACACTTGTTGACTTCCATGATGTTTCACTCCTTCAATATGCCTACCCAGTGCGAAGTGACGTTTTAAGGGATTCTGTTTCTGCAGTTTATCTACATTTTGCAGTCATCTCTCATTTGTCTTCCAAAAGAACGTGATTACACTTCCACCATGCCTCCTCATTCTTCTGAAACATGTGTGCTTGGTGTGTCATGTCTGTGTGTGTGGCAGCTTTGAAAGAGCTCCCTGGGTTAAGAACTTTCATTGGTACAAGACAGTAGCCCAAATCCAGGGCTAGACCAATGCTACCACTGGCAGTCACTTTCAGTCACAAGAGCTGATTTCCAGGTCTGAATACAAAGACAAGAAGACAAGTTTATCTGTGACTAATATCAAACGTTTTCCCAGTACAATCTTATTCGGGCCCTGTGCTGGGCTTCTGCTGCTAACACTGTGCTTGACTTTCCACTGACCCAGCATGTGAATCCTCCGCCCTACTCGGACTCGCCCTGGAAGGTGTAGACGCCACGCTGCTCTGTGATGGAGTACACCGGGGTGATCTGGACTGAGCCAATGCAAGGGTTAGGCTATAGACTGTGTTGTATGAGGGGCCGTTTAGGAAATAAACTGAAATAAACCGTTTGTGTGAGGACTGTCCTTACACAAACACATATGAAATGCATTCACATGTGAAATGTTCACACACGCATTCATACTACTAAAAACTCACATCCACATACGTTAAATGCTCGCATCATGTGAGCATATAACGTCGTGTGTCAACGTTTCATATGTGAATGTGTTTCATGTGTTTGTGTAAGGACACTCCGGCCCCTCATAGTGTTGACATGCAAACGTGTTGGACAGCAGACATATCCTACAGTTTTTATTATTACAATGTGATACCAAAATACTGCAATGATCACCCCATACTATTGGTAATTATTATTTTGACTATCACCTTACTTTTAGCTAATATATTAATAGCAACAATACATGATCAATATGGAGTAGGCAATTTGTAGGCAAGAGTATTTATACTTCTGACAAACATCCTTTCACCTAAATTCCTCCAACTTTCTCAGATCATCTCCATGTCAGCTGACATAAGAAAAAAAGAAAGCATTTATTTTAGTACATTTGACGTTATGACATTCTGTAAACATAAACGCGAACTGAGTCAAATGTACGGTTATGGAATGACTGCTGAATTAAACTAAATGCAGTTTATGCTGAACTATAGTTCAATGCATTTCTCAGGCATAGTATGCTACTACTAGCCTATCCAACCTACAATAGCTTAAGACTTTCTCCCTTTCCCTTTTAGTTTTGTGTTTTTCCACCAATAAATGAACAAAGAAAGTGCTTAACATTAATCTTTTAAAGCTATTTTCACTCCACTAGGCATGTGTGTCGAAAGCTGCTAAACAGCTCTATGAAGGGCTAACCTTTAGCGGTCCTGTCGGCGGCGCTGTTGTCCTCTATTCGTTTCCTGGGAGAACGAACCGATTCTAAGTTTTTGCAAAAAAAAATCTTCAGGATACATTTTTTGACAGATAGGTCTACGAAACGAGGGATGTCAAAAATGTTTGGTAACTATTGAAAAACCTACTGGATCTGTGTAGCAGGATCTCCCAGGCGGTTACCAACAGGTGCACAACATGTTTCACCAGGTAGGTAATTTTTGACTTCTGTTAGTTTATAATATATGTTGGGTGAAATGTTTCTGTTTCATATAAATATTCCAGCGAGTCTTCTGTACATTATCTTGCGTGTCAATGACACGCAAAAAGCATTGACTTGCCTTGTTAATTCTATACCTTTCAGTTGGAAAATGACGACAGGAAAGCATTACTTTCTCCACAAAAAGTTTTTGGAGAAGCGGGGAGAAGTACGATGACATCAGCCTCTTTTAATTTCATCAATTCAATAATAGGATCTGGAATAATAGGTAGGCCTAAATAATGTTCAATTTCAGACAAAGTATATAGAGAGGCTATGTATTTTAGTGTAGTGATTGACAGAAGAAAGCGTGATTAATTATTTGAATGCTAAAGCATTATGTTGATTAAATTCAGCACATTTTCTTAAGAATTATTTGAAGATAGTTTTTAAAACGAGTTCACCGCACTTCACTTGTATTTCACTAACCCCAGGGTAGTGGGTTCTTCATCATCATATGACCACCGCCTGTTTCTCTCGTTCCCTTTTTTTTTTTTAACCCTTTGTGCCTTAACATTCTTCCCATGGTCACAAGGTCAAAAAGTCGTCCGTTTGTACAATAACAAGTCACTTACACTTCATGACTCATTCGATGATGACAAAACGATAATGCTTCCATTATGTTTATACAGGTTTACCATATGCTCTCAACCAGGCTGGTCTTCCTCTGGGCCTCTTGCTTCTTGTGTTGGTGGCTTTTATCACCGGTAAGTAGCTACATTAAATGGTTGTGTAACCTTGTTGTATAGAGACATTCATCAAAACATTAAGACTAACACTATTGGTGATTTACCTCACTGCAGACTTTTCCATCATATTGCTGATAAAAGGAGGAAATCTATCAGGGACACGGAGTTACCAGTCACTTGTCCAGAGCACTTTCGGTTTCCCAGGATTCTTAGTGCTGTCTGCATTGCAATTCCTCTATCCATTCATGGGTAGGCTGTTATTTTAGAGAGTCATATTTTTGGGAATGTTAGAGAAGCTGATTAGAACTGCATATAACGTCTTGGGTGATTGGCTTCCTCAGCTATGGTCAGCTACAACATCATTACTGGAGACACGCTGACCAAAGTGTTTCTGAGAATACCTGGAGGTACGCCGCTCCCCAGCATGAGCATAGAGTACATCACCTACCAACGTATTTTGATGCTACATGAAGTATGATGTCACGTTAATGATTATTGTGTGGATCTTGTTTTCAGTCGGCCCAGGTCACATTCTGGCAGAGCGGCACTTTGTCATATTAGTGTCGACCCTGTTCTTCACTCTCCCTCTGTCGCTGTATCGGAACATCTCCAAGCTGGGGAAGGCAAGACATCAAACACTGTCACATGTGACCCCCTCCTGACCCCCTCCTGACCCCTCCCTGACCCCCTCCTGACCCCCTCCTGACCCCCTCCTGACCCCTCCCTGACCCCTCCCTGACCCCCCCCTGACCCCCCCCTGACCCCCTCCTGACCCCTCCCTGACCCCCCCCTGACCCCCCCCTGACCCCCTCCCTGACCCCCTCCCTGACCCCCCTCCTGACCCCTCCCTGACCCCCCCCCTGACCCCCTCCCTGACCCCCTCCTGACCCCCTCCTGACCCCCCCCTGACCCCCTCCTGACCCCCTCCTGACCCCCCCCCTGACCCCCTCCCTGACCCCCTCCTGACCCCCTCCTGACCCCCCCCTGACCCCCTCCTGACCCCCTCCTGACCCCCCCCCTGACCCCCCCCCTGACCCCCTCCTGACCCCCTCCTGACCCCCTCCTGACCCCCCCCTGACCCCCTCCTGACCCCTCCCTGACCCCCCCCCTGACCCCCCTCCTGACCCCCTCCTGACCCCCCCCCTGACCCCCCCCTGACCCCCTCCTGACCCCCTCCTGACCCCCTCCCTGACCCCCTCCTGACCCCCCCCTGACCCCCTCCTGACCCCCCCCTGACCCCCCCCCTGACCCCCCCCCTGACCCCCCCCCTGACCCCCTCCCTGACCCCCCCCTGACCCCCTCCCTGACCCCCCCCCTGACCCCCTCCCTGACCCCCTCCCTGACCCCCCCCCCCCCACACACACACACACACACACACACACACATACAGACACACACACACACACATGCAGACATACACACCCACACAGACATAGCTTCAGCTACCAGTATAAGGTATATTTATTACCACTGTGTTTCCAGGTGTCCTTGTTGTCCATGGTGTTGACGCTAGCCATCCTCATCACTGCCATCATCAGAGCAGCTACCTTAGGACCCCAGATGTACAGTACAGTCACCCTAAACGACTCAGACATCACTTTCCTACCAGCAAATCTTTCATCTTTCCCTAATGAAACTGCAAAATGTTTCACAACTTCTATACAAATTTACGCTCATTCATTGTTTAGTCTCCACTTTGTGTTTTTACTGTAAAAGTGTTGCTTATTTAAAGTGTTCTGTAACACGTAACTTATTTATAAATCTTGATGACTTTTTCAGAGCTCCTACAGAGGATTCATGGGGGTTTGCTCGGTGGAACGCAGTTCAAGCAGTTGGTGTCATGTCTTTTGGTGAGTAAAGGAGATTCAAGTAGTCGGTGTTATGTCTTTTCGTGAGCAAAGAAATTACCCTTCTAAAACCATTCAGAGATTTAAAGTGTATCACAGAGTATGTCACACAATGTATCTTAGAGGACATTAGACATTAGAGTACCCCGCTTTCTCTGCCTGTGTGTGTTGCAGCCTTCATCTGCCACCACAACAGCTTCCTGATCTATGGATCCCTGGAGGAGCCCAGTCTGGCTAACTGGTCTCGGGTCACTCATGTGTCCGTGGGCTCCGCCCTGGTGGTCAGCGCTCTGTTTGCTACTGCAGGCTACGCTACCTTCACAGGCTACACACAGGGTAAGATAGCCTCTCTCATTTAGAATGACCACAGTCCATAGGTTAACATGTTGACCTCCTGTTTGGACCTGTGTTTACATCTCAATGCAGTGCATTACTGGGCAACTGGGATTCCCTTTGTGATAATGTCAAAAAAGGGCTGTACAATAAAGTTTGATTGGATTGGATTTGATGATTATTCGACTTGGTACATCTGCAGTAAGGTGTTATTTTCTCGACCTCTATTTTCTGTCTTGGACTGGCGTATGCTCAGGGGATGTCTTTGAGAACTACTGCCGGAACGACAACCTGGCAACTTTTGGCCGCTTCTGCTATGGGGTTAGCATCATAACCACCTTTCCTCTGGAGTGTTTCGTGACCAGAGAGGTAAATCATCTCAGCAAGATACTGTGCTGCATGTGAAGGTCAACGCATACTGTACTTGACTGTCAGTTGCGGTCAGTGGAGGCAGCAGTTGGAACACTGTCTGCATTGCCATGCAGTGTATTCCAGAACTCTCTCCACTTACTGAAATGCACTTGTACTCAGAGCAGTTCCCATTGTTGTTTTTCACAGGTGGTGTCCAATGTCTTCTGTAGTGGACCTTTGTCCCCCATTGCCCATTTTGCTGTTACTTTTCTCATTGTATCAGTGTGCACAGCGGTATCCCTGGTGTATGACTGCCTGGGGTTTGTTCTGGAGTTAAACGTAAGTCAGGCGTCCTCTGAATGGTTGCCAGAGTATTATTTTGATGACCAAAATGCATCACGTTACAGTGTAAGGGGCTTAGATAGATGTGGAATGGTTTCAAATGATCAATGTTGGCGTCCTGCATGCAGTTTCAACTTGGAGCGCGTGAGGGGAATGTAAGAAGGTTTGGCTCTCCTGGTTTTCACTCTCTTTTCAAACACTTCTCTCCTCCCCGCCAGGGTGTTCTGAGCGCTACCCCTCTGATCTTCATCATCCCGTCCGCCTGCTTCCTCAAACTGTCCTCCGGACGCTGGTTCCAGGGCGAGAATCTGGTCCCCTCCATCATCCTTCTGCTGGGTGTGTTTGTCATGGTGACTGGCCTGATCATGACTGGCCTCTACCCCCAGGACTGCTCCCACGGCATGGAGATGTTCTACTGCACGGCCTCCAACAGCAGCACCCCCACCAGCTCCACGCCTTCCACAGCACAGTCTTCCCAGAACTCCACTTTGAGTGTCACATGACGTGGCTGGTCTAACATGAGGTGGCTGGTCTAACAGACATGGTGCTGGTTTTGCCTGCTGCTTTAATCACTCTTATAAGATTAGGGTGTAAAGTTTGATATGTTTTTTGTACATCTACCACGTGCAATTTACTTATTTAATCTTCTTAAGTATCATTATATTTGTAATGATTCCTTTTTATGGATTCGTATGGACTTGGTTTGTAAGGCTGTAAAATAAATATTGCATTATACAGTAGTAGATTCTCATCTCTTCGACAAACCTACCACATGATGTCACCATAACACGAGTACAGGTTTCGCACAGAGCTGACTCAAAATGAAAAACAATATATATTAGAGTACAAGGCAAGCTTTAAATAACCTTACCGTTCAACCAATCACTGTCATCAACTATACCTTCCTATTTACGTATTTACAAAGAGCGCAAGAAAGTATGGTGTCTACTGACACTGATACAGTGTAACCCATGAAGTCACCCAGTGTAGTCACACTTGGAAAACGATGATCCTTTAGCAGCAATGAGAGGATTTGGAGAACGCCCCTCCGAGAGGCAAGCCTTGATTCTGCGTTCAAGTCTTTGGTCTCGCCGTGCAAATCCTTGGCTGTCTCATACAGGCAGTGGCTGTTTGCTCGCTCGTCAAGGAAAAGTTGGCAGAACCTTATAAAGTAGTGTCACTACTAAGAAATGTTGGCTGGTTACTTAGCTTAAACAAGGAGAACACTTGCGAGGACTGCTGGTGAATATTTTAAAGGTGAGCCGCCTAAGAATTGGATAATACATTGGAAGTTGTCACACGCTCAAAGATGGTTCAGTGCAACGAATACAAATCTAATCGCCCACGGTAAAGTTGTTGTCGTTACCTTTTCCCTCAAGAAAGACTAATGAAAGTTGACAATAAACCCGTGGGTCAGCGGCATTCATGGTAAGATTGATGAGTTGATCTTTACTTGTGTGAAACTATGTGCATCTAGGGGTATCTGCTAAATAACTTGACTATGATCGCATAGTTTTATGAATCATCGCAATTCGTTTCTAGATTGGATGAGACAGCCACTCGTTGAGTACTAATGTGTTCCCCCGTTTGTTGTTTTCAAGTCCAGGGAATTTTGTTAATCCTGTACAACTAGACATGGATCAGCATGGAGCACACAGTACACCACATCGACGACTGTCCGGCATCAGGTAGGCCTACTGTAATGATGAAAATGGTCAGCTGTAATGTCCTTTGCACACTATAACGCTGATTGATATCGATGGAAGAGTCTGTGCGATGGACTAGGTTGTGTGGGCTAGGTTGACAAATGTAAAGAAGAAAAAGAAAGTAATGTCACAGAGTACCTTTTCTTTCAAATAAAAAATTCAGGCGGAACCATTTGTCACATATGTCTCTCACCACATTACCGTAGTTAAAACCATCCCCAGACCCCAGATCCGTGTGTTCTTGAAGGCCTACGTGCTTTTTTGCCAGTGATGCAATAAATGCTTTTAGAAACGCATATGTTGCAAGGAAATTGAAATTTGGTGACCTAATTGTGTGTCTGAGGAAAAGGGCTTTATCTAATCTAATAGAAGTGAAGCCAGAGGGTATCTAGATGGACATCTCTGGGTCGACCAACATTCTTCTGCCTCCGATACACTGAGTCAAGTCTGTAAGTGTAGTCACAGTTGTTGCAGACATTTCAGCAACCTTTGAACTTTACTCATTTCCTGCTTTCAGGGTTGTACTGAGAAATTGCCTTGACCACATGTTAGGGTCATGGGAAGCATTTTTGGAGACGAACAGTTCCGCATCCTCTGTGCATACTGATTACGTTGTGGCTGTTTACTTTGCATTTGGGATATCAATTTAGCCCAGCAGTATCATACCACTTTGAACTAATTGGATGAAAATGGTGCGTCGCTGGTGGGGTGGAAAGACAGTAAAACTGATGACCTCAGAAAAGGTGTCTTAAAAAAAAAAAAAATACACATCCCATAAATGTCAACAAAGATCTCGAAGAGTTACGTGACATCTTGGAGTTTCCTGTCCATTCAGATCAGTTGCATGGAGATGATGATGTCAGACGACTATATTCCATCCAGCGGTTGGAATTATTTCACTCTTAAACTGGAGGAGTGAGTTTCCAAAGTTCTTTGGAAGTTTAAACAGTCACTACTCACCCCTATGGCATGCAAGGCTGAAGGCTTATTGTGATTTTAATTAGAAGTGAGATGGAGAATTTCTGGTCTTAATGGCAATTAATCTGGAGTTTTGACAGGCTCCTCACAGCCCAGTTTGCCTTGTTGAATGTGAAATATATTTATGACTATCGCCTATGTAGCATGAATAAGGGGAGACATATTGTGTCCTCGTGGCTCTTTGAAATGTAACATTCACAATAGCACTGTTTGATCTCCAGCAGAACCACATATTTTGGCAGTTTAGTACAGCAGGCTACACAATTATGTTTGTGGTTTGACTTCTGTTTGGAAATGACAACCACTTTGCCCATAAGTTGTATTGGAGCAAAAGACATGTGTCCCTGTTTTATTTGAGGCTGTTTGTCCTTGGACCCATCAGACCACTGCTTCTGAACACCCACACGCTTTTCAAGTGCAGTGACACATGGAGACTTTATTTGGTCTCCAATGCTATTGTGCATTTGTTGTCCAACCACTGACTCAGCTGAAATATACAGTAAGAGGACTGCAGTCTCTCTAAGCAGTGCAGTGGCTAGTGTTGTGGAAATGTAACAACAGCACGCAATTTCTATTAACTGACACACGAGGTATCACTCAAACAGCAAATACAATTTTGTTGAGGACTGTTTTAACGTCAGGGGACAAGGAGGGAAAGCTTCTGCCAAGCTCCAGGTGTGTCTCTCAGAGTACATTTACATTTAGTCATTTAGCAGACGCTCTTATCCAGAGCGATTTACAGTAAGTACAGGGACATTCTCCCCCGAGGCAAGTAGGGTGAAGTGCCTTGCCCAAAGACACAACGTCAATTCGCACGGCCGGGAATCGAACCGGCAACCTTCTGATTAATAGCCCGATTCCCTAACCGCTCAGCCATCCGAAAAAAGAAATCAGATGGTTTCCTGTTTTTGACCCATGGTCTCTGTCACAAGTTAAACACATCAGTCGTAACAGCGGTGTCCTTCTTGCCGGTAGATAACCATATCAGCAGCAACGTGTGGGCACAGTGTCAACGTACAAAGTTGTGAAGACATGGATCTGTCCACAAAGCAACTATGCAGACAGATAGAAATGATACCTATGACTTATAAACACATATCAAATCCCCATCACAGTAGCACACAAGCATACAGTCCATGGTTTATAGGAGCATAATCTAAACACCTCGTCAGATTGAGAGTAACCAGTGAGACTATATACCTCAGAGTCGACATCTGCTTGGGTCATTGGAAAAAAGTTCTGATCTCCAGAAGACAGCGTCAAATTTTGTCGCAGCTTTCAAACGACATCTGGTCTTATTCAGAATGTCAGCAGTTTAGCATTTCTGACGAGGACTGGGAGAAAAACGACCGATCGATGCTTTATCGATTTTCTTTCCTGGCAGTTGTACATTTTATATGTGATTTTGTGAAGAATCTATGCTCACTTCTGCTGTGTGTGAACCCTCTCCAAGATAAGGAGGCACACCTTAAACCATGATCTCACAGGCTGGCCTCCCTCAGGGGAAAGCCTGGGATTGGTTAAGGTATTGTGAATCCCAACAGCTGTTTCCAGACGTACAGGCAGTCCAAGGGCACAGCTGCTCTCCTGAAGCCAGCGATGAAAGCTACGGCAAGAGGAATGGGCCAGATCTCAAAACAAAGAGATATGAGGAAAGCAGGGACTTAATATGACAATCCCCATGGTTTGAACCCAAACCGTTAAGCCCATTTTATAACCAAGTAGTAACAAAATGACATAAGGTATTTTTCTTAACTGGGGACAAACAGGTCTCTAAGGCATGTTGAGGCAAGTTTGTATTGGGAAATGTGCAAGTAGTGTTCTTTGAGGACATTCAAGAACAGGCAGTAACTATGGGCTGCTCTGTGCAACAGCGTGGACCAACATGCACGGCAGTGTGAATACTAAGGTTGCTTTAGCTTCAGGACACAGCAAAATATCAGAGTTCCTGCATTTGCAACATTTTCCTCTCTAAACTTTCCTGGGGGGGAATATAAAGACTCCCTGTTCAGACAGGAAAATAATTCCCTCTTGGGGCAGAAACTAGGTTACAGATCATAAACCATATCATAGTCCAAACACTGTCACTAAACTTTTAAAAGCTAATAAAAACCATTATTGAAGGGACTCACCCACCACATGTACCGAAAACATGAATATGTGTCATTTTCTATGACTTGTCAGCACATGGCAGCTTTGACCGTTTGGGTCAATAGAACATGCAGCCAGCATGAGTTCACTATGTGTACTGTTTTCCACCACAGTGCTTTTGAATTCATTGACTATGACCCATTTGCTACTCTCCATTTAGCAGTCACATGGTACATTGCCTGAGCATTACTATTTAGGTTTCATGTTTTCGAGTCAAGTGACATTCCAACAGCTACCTTGAAGGCCTGTCGCAGATAGGAGGGGACCGGTACAGCACCAGGAAACTTGGCCTATTTATTGATGATAAAAATGTGTCGAAACAAAAATGTAATTGAGACCAAAGGCAAGATTGTATTTGTGAAGCCTGGCGCAATGTTGAAATCCAGGGTCTGTATGGGTACTGGATGGTCTGCTTTCAGCCTCAGAGGACTAACACGGACAAGATGGCCATGGTCCAGCAGAAGGGATAATGGGTTGTCTTTGTTTGTCTTTGTTGCCCAGTTGAAGCCAATGCATTGACCGTAAATACCCATGAATGCCTAATACTGGGGTTGGACTTCGTTAGAATAAAAAAATCTGGGAACAATTTTGAATGTAATTGACAATGATTAATTGGAAAGAGTGTTTTGGGGTTTTGATGCAGCGCTGATTTAATGTAATAGTTCATACTATAATCTTTGTGCAGAGGGGGTCATAATGTCAACTAGAATGTATGTAACTGTGTGGGTGGGCACATAGTCTTGCTGTGTTTGCCTTGCTGGATGTTCTGCCTCCTTCTGTTTCGTTCGTGCTCTCATCCGGCACATAATGGTTTGACCCGCCCACCTTCCACCCCCATAGCTTTGCGGGTGATTTAAGATGAATTTGCCCATTGTATGTTATCGCTGTGCGGTTCTGCTTATCTCAGAAGTAACATAAGCAGAACTGGCAGATGAATAATGATTTCAAAACATCCCAGTTTGGGTTTTATTTATCTAGCTTTCTTTATCAATGATTGAGATCGAAGGCCATGGTAAAGATCATGCCTGCAGTACATCATGTTAGATTTATCCTCTAATTTTTAATCCAATTTTGTGCGCTTGTGTTTAGTTCTCCTCAGACAGTGAAACAACTGAAGATATGGAACACACTTCCACACTAAGAACATTGGGCTCACTGAGTACTTTGCGAATCTCCTTGAACTAGACAATTAGACTGATTAAGGTACCAGTTGATCATTTTTGTATTACTGTCCAACTGAGCAGGTTCGTTTATATTAATGAGACCCGATATAAAGATGATAGATGAAGGTACATAAAGCATGGCTCTAGATGGCGCTAGCTCTTTGCTCATGCCTATGCTGGAAGTACACGCCTGGTTGCTGATTATCAAAGTGATGTGTGGTGTCAGAAATGACTACAGGCCTACTGTTTCAAAAAACATTAAACACACTCAACGTAATGCCACTCAACCGAACCTATCAGAAAGGTGGGACTATGAACACCAGAAGGCAACACCAAACGCCTCATATTCATCATTGCTGTAGAGGGAGAGACACGTAGCACTCTGAGATGACTCAGACTCAGCAGGAGGATCTGGGTGTGAGAGACCAGACAGGGGATAGGAGTGACTGTCGAAGCCCAAGTACATGTGACCCTCACCAGGGGAAACTTGGGCTGGTGTCCCTGCGATAGATGCCTCCGTGGATACAATGCGGCATTGTTTCAGGAGAAAGGAGGCAGTGTATGAGAGATACAGTATAATTATGACTCGCGGGGGGAAAGGGGGGGGGATTTCACTCTTCTCCAGACGTTTTTATGTAAATGTTGGCCTCACTGAAAGTACAAGCTTGCTCCTGAACTCCAGAGAAGTCTCCAAAGCCACAAACACAATGTCCCTCTCTGTCGCTGCACCACACAGCTAGCACCACACATGCTAGCACCACACATGCTAGCACCACACAGCTAGCACCACACAGCTAGCACACATGCAAGCACACAGCTAGTACCACACATGCTAGCACACATGCAAGCACACAGCTAGCACCACACATACTAGCACCACACAGCGAGCACCACACAGCTAGCACACATGTTAGCACACATGCTAGCACCACACAGCTAGCACACATGCTAGCACACAGGCAGCTGTGGAGGGTGTTGCCGCTGGTTTTCTGATACCCTGTCCACTATCTACCCTCTCATTTCACTTCTTATCAAATCAAAAGAAGGAAAAAGAACACAGCACAAGCCTGGTTGGTACCGAGCTGTTTTCTTATCATAATGTCTGGCAGATGTTGACTCTGTGTGCCAAGTCTCTGGTCTGTTTGGAAGCGGCATTTACCTCCGGGAAAAGAGGTGTGGGGAAGATGGAGAGAGTTACAGGGTCACAGACGAGGGCTGACCTCTGCCAGGTGGACATGGAACAGAGAGATCACCCAAGACCAAGAGGAAGGAAAACCTCATTGACACACTGACTGACTGATTCATTGACACACTGACTGACTGATTCACTGACAGACTGACTGACAGACTGACTGACAGATTGTCTGTCTGTCTGTCTGACTGATGCTCTTTGCTGTGGTTGTGCAGAGCAGTGGGCAGCCCCACAGGGAACCATGTGTGCTTGAGTGAAATGAGGCGAGTCGTAGTGAAGGGTGATTACACACGGTATCTGAAGGACTATAGCACTGAGCTAATAATGTCCCCTAGATACCAATCACTCTCCTAAATAAGGGGCAGAGCTGCCACTGCAGTTCAAGGCCTGCGCATGCACACGCTGTGGGAAAATGCTTTTGTGTTGCCTAAAATAATCAAAGTTATACACAGGAAGTGGGAAGTTCTCATAGGGCTTCTGAACTCCCCCCCACCCCCACCACCCTCTCAACCCCTCCTCCTCCCATCCCACACAGCTCCTGGAGAAATGGCCTTTCCAGACCCTCTCTAAACAGCTTGTGTTTACTGTGAGTGACCTCTCTCCAAACTACCAGCTGTGTCCCGAGCGCTGTGTTCTGTCTATCCACAGGGATCACCTCCAGCCCCCCTCCCTCCAGCCCCCCTCCCTCCAGCCCCCCTCCCTCCAGCCCCCCTCCCTCCAGCCCCCCTCCCCGCCCAGCCCCCCTCCCCGTCCAGCCCCCCTCCCCGTCCAGCAACTCTCCTGCCCCGCCCCCTCCCCGTCCAGCAACTCTCCTGCCCCGCCCCCTCCCCGCCCAGCAACTCTCCTGCCCCGCCCCCTCCCCGTCCAGCAACTCTCCTGCCCCGCCCCCTCCCCGCCCAGCAACGCTCCAGCCCCCTCCCACCCCCCCCACCCCCCCTCATTCAGTTCCCGCCCGTAATCACCACCAACCACAAAATTCCTACTGATCATGTGTGACTTATTTTTTGGTGGTAAAAGCAAAGGACAACTTCTGAAGGAGGAAAGGGCACTGAAACACTGAGGCAAATATGAGATACTTGTACATATATACAGTATATATAGAATAGAGGATGTTTGCTGTTAGTCCTGTACCCTTTGTGGGGGTACACCTCTAAAGCACTAAACCAGACAGTGAGAGAGAGAGAGAGAGAGAGAGAGAGAGAGAGAGAGAGAGAGAGAGAGAGAGAGAGAGAGAGAGAGAGAGAGAGAGAGAGAGAGAGAGAGAGAGAGAGAGAGAGAGAGAGAGAGAGAGAGAGAGAGAGAGAGAGAGAGAGAGAGAGAGAGAGAGAGAGAGAGAGAGAGAGAGAGAGAGAGAGAGAGAGAGAGAGAGAGAGAGAGAGAGAGAGAGAGAGAGAACTTGAAATGGCAGGAGTGTCACCTTGTTTGCTCACTTCAGGGCAGGGAGTTCAGGAACGACCCTTGCTGGAGCCGAGACGTAGGAAATGTACATGAGTCATAATATTCTGATGTGTGGAGGTCATGGCTTCCTGGTCTTTGTCACACATTTTCAATAGGCAGACCTGTGGCATGGACATTTCCACTGCCACAGCTAAGGTTTCTGGAAGGAGCAGCTGTAGATTTGTTGTCTGGACCTAGTGTGGGTACTTTCTCAACTCTGTAGAAAGATGCATAAAGTGTAAGTCTGGTTTTTCAATCTGTCTGTGTATCAGATCAGTTTATATTTAGTTTGAATTTTAACTTGGTTGTGATCCTAATTTGAGGGTGATGTTCCTTAGGCAGATGTCAATGTGGTCACGACTTGGAACTATTCACTGCTGTATTCCTCTGTTCTGTCTTTATGAGCTTGTGGTGTGGTTTAACATCTGTTGTGACGTGTAGAGTATATGTGGGATACAGACTGTTAGAAAGCAGGCTGATACCAAATCTGGCCTTGGCAAGCTAACTGTAGGAGAGTAATACGTGTTGACAAGCTGGAGAATGTGGTCAACACTCAGTATTCTAGCCCTCATCTGTGTGGGAAATACAAACTGGATGACAAGCCAAACCCACCTCATTGTTTTACCTTAACACAGCAAGCAAATATCACAGTCAAATTTCACGTTTGATGCCATTTGATTGGCTGACGTAATCAGCTTTATCTCTATAGCCCCTATGTAAATCCAAACAAATGGGAAGACAGGGAACTGTTGTTATGGAAACACATGTCGAACAGTGTTGCAAACCTGTCAAACAACAACCATCTCTATCTGAGCTTGCTGCAAGTCAAAATTCTTGTCTGCTGTTTGTGTGATCCGTGCAAGGAATGATGATGTCATATCCTGGTGGGGGGGTGGGGGGGCGGTGTCTGATTGGAGCTGGCCGTGTTTGGATTACATCAACACGGACTCCATAGTTCTCCAGCAGTCCGGAGGAGGGTTGGGTGGTGATGAGTGGTCGGTGTCTTGGATAATGAAAAGCAAACAGAAACACAGACTAGTACTGTAAGGACACCTGATCTAATTACCTTTTAAGCCTTTGAGAAACATTCCTAGTCTAACTGCTCCAACACTGTTAACACTAAACATGTTAGGTCAGCATGTACTGTATGGTGCATGTACTAACTGTAGGATTAAAGGAAGTTAAAGTAAGGAAGTACATTATGAGGCCTTCCTTGGAGTATGGAGTCATTGGAATATTGAGTCAGCATAGCTAGCAAAGAATACAAGAGGATGAAAAGTTTATTATACCAACCTTTCCCAACCCTGCTCCTCAGGGCCCACTGTCCTGTATGTTCTAGATGTTTCCCTGCTCCAACACACCTGATGCAAATTAAACGGTCATTATCAAGATCTGCAGAAGCCTGATAACGATCCATTCATGTAAACCAGGTGTGTTGGAGCAGGGAAACATCTAGAACATGCAGGACAGTGGGCCCTGAGGACCAGGGACCTGGGAAACGCTGTACTGTTCAGTTCTGTACTCTGAAGCCTGGTGAGGGTTGGGAAGGTGGGTGTGCAGTACACGTACGTTCCCACCCCAGGCTAGCATGGCAGATCTCAGGACTGTTGTTCTCCTGGCCCTGCCCACCGGATCGCAGCAGAGCCGGGAGGTAAAGCTGATTAGCACTCTGCTTATTCCTGCCTGTGGGGGAGTTCTCTTTCCTCTCTGACACGGCGTGCTTAAGAGCTTCGAGAGACACGGCCGAGGAGGCAGGCTTTGGCTGGGGGATTTAAAACTCAGAGGATCTGTGACGTCGTGGCCTGGGTGTGGTGTGGTGTGTAAGGTAGGCCTCCCCTCGCTCTGCCTGCCGCGAGTCTGTCTGAGAGTCCGGGGGAGATGGCCGGGCCATAGGGGAGAAGCAGAGACCAGGAGGTAAGAAGCCTCAGCGGAGTTACGACCGGAGGAGAGGATCTGTGTAGACGTGTCAGAGAGTCAGGTTTTCTTTTCATTCTCGAGACGCTTGCCAAGTCGTTGACAGGCTCTCCTTAGGCAGGCTGATACACTGTCACGCTGCTGGAGGTGTTGCCTAACATTTCTGGACATTACTTACCTCTTTCCTGCTCTATTCAAGCTATACGGTTGGAAATCTACAATAAATTCAGCCCTTTATTGGATTTATATCTCTGTAGTAGTTGAAGTGGGAGTGGAGTACAGTAGGCCACTGTCTGAGCTGTCTGCAGTGGCATGTATGAGCATGCAGAGTAGATTAGTAGATGTGCTGGTCCATCAACAAGTGCTAGTGCTAGTCATCACCCTGTATTGTTGCCCTGGCTTCTTAAAATACACTGGGTGTTGTCCAGAGGAACGCAGGAAAGCCGCTTTGCATACTTTGTTTTCCTCTTTGTTCTTGAACACACCTTTTCCTCTGGGACTGCTAGCCAAACACCAGCTGCTAACTGACATACCACAGCAGGCGGCACTTCACAGACCCTGAACCGATGAAAGTGGAGGTACACCTCTGGTAGGAAATGACAGTCTCTCTTTTCTTCTCTGGAGTCATGCGCTGCATACAGTCGTGTTTACCTCCTGGTAATCTGGCCCCAGGAGTGTGTGATCGGTTTGTGAGAGACGTTTCACAGAAATGCCTAAGTTCATGTCTTCTCTTGGGACAAGGCTTACCCCACATCTAACAATGTGCGCGTGGAATGTCAGGAATGTGGCTGTGCCTTGATTCAGCAGCTGTTCATCTACTGTCAGTATATGATTTGTGCATTTTATCTTACTTCAAGGATGGTTCTGCTGAGCCAGAGGTATATCCAAATCAAGTTTGTGTTTCTGACGGGCCAGGCATTGGCTACCTGTGATCTTGAAGGCTGTGTTTGAGTTGATTTCACACACGTAATGGACTTGGGTTTCAACCTAGGCCTCAGCTAACTACTGCAGCTTTAGATAAGAAGTCACACGCATGTTAAAGGAGGAACATGGTCAAGTACATCATCATCAACATATCTTGTGTGCCCATAAATCTGTCTCTCTCACTCTCTACTATCTCTGTCTCTCTCTCTCTTTCTCTACTATCTCTGTCTGTCTCTCTTTCTCTACTCTCTCTCTCTCTCTGTCAGTCTGTCTGTCTCTCTTTCTCTACTCTCTCTGTCTCTCTGTATCGGGGTCTGTCTCTCTGAATCTCCTTTTATGCATTCTCTCAAAGGCACGTCAGCTATTCTCCTATCGGTAGCGGTACCTGGATGTTATTACGAGCCTTTGATGGTCCGCAGTTCTTCTTGAGAAATGTGTCAGCGAGATAACTGGAAACATACATGGACCATAAATGTTTTTTTGTTAGTTAGAATTTGGGATGGAGTTGTTTTTCCCCCTGCTTGCTTTAGATGTGAAGCAGAATCCTGCCTGCCTGCCTGCCTGCCTGCTTTCTTGCAGCTGTGGTTTACAGTAGCAGGTGTTAGCCAAAACATACCCAGTACACTTCACTACATCTGTTTTCATACGGACAACTTCTGCATTCACTGCTCCGTTGAACCGCGCAGGCGTAACTGCAGCGCAGCACAAAGATTCAACAGCTACCGTTGGGATCTGATACCCATAGTAGAGCAAATCGGGGATTTCTCCCAATTTAATCAGTTCACTGAGATAAATACTGCTGATAACCTGTCAAGGCAGGTACTATCCTAAACTTTGCATAAAAGCTTTGCAGAAAACATGTCTGCTAAGTGAATAAAATGCAAATTGTCATGTAAATGTGAGCTCTCCTCGTGGTTTCTGTTTTTATTGGCAGAGCGGTCTGTCACCTCCTGATGGTGGATGAGCCAGTCTGTCAGGCATGTCCTGTGGGACTGAACGGGCTTGTTAACAGGTGTCAGTGTAGTGAATGGGGGCCCTGCCCCCTGGGGGCCCTGCCCCGGGTCGAGCTCCGACACGTTTGTTTTTTCACTCACACGCATGGAGGGCTGCTGAAACACACGGCTAACAAACTCTTGTTCCGTACCAGAAGCATAGAGCATGTAATAATCTAGGTATTGTAGGGTCAGTGATGTAGGCATGAACTGGACAGGTAGTTATTACTGACTGAGTTATATGTTTTCAGCCCTCTACCTATTATATGTGATGTATTGTGAGGTAGTTTCATACTTTGTATGAAATGTTCCCTCCGAATTGTGATATCCTTTGTGTGACATGGAGGCAGTGTGAGGGAGGGGTGACCGCTGTGTTTGGAGAGTGGCTCATACCCGTAATCTCACAGCCTGATGAATGTTCAGAGCCAAGAAATCTGGACTTTGTACCCTGGTGTGGACCACAGGGACTGTCTGTTTTAACTGGGGGTGTCTGTCCATATATTGACAGATATTGAGCTGTTCATGGTCGTTCCATCTGCCCTTAGAACAACTGTGTGTTTGTGTGTGTGTTTGTGTGTGTGTTTGTGTGTCTACTATTATGTTATTGTTTATTCAACCCTTCCTTGTCTGCTGTGTGTGTTGGGGAATGACTGAGGACAAAGTATTATCTCCATCCTGTGAAGCCCCAACATTCAATGGTGGTTATACTATTTAAATCAATCATACGGCTCATCATTTCACAAAGTAGTTGTCACTACTTCTCACTAACTCCTCATGTTGACCTCTAAACGTGTGGGAGGTAGGCTGGGAGGTAGGCTGGGAGGTAGGTAGGGTGGGAGGTAGGCTGGGAGGTAGGTAGGGTGGGAGGTAGGGTGGGAGGTAGGCTGGGAGGTAGGCTGGGAGGTAGGCTGGGAGGTAGGGTGGGGGGTAGGGTGGGAGGTAGGCTGGGAGGTAGGCTGGGAGGTAGGCTAGGAGGTAGGTAGGGTTGGAGTTAGGCTGGGAAGTAGGCTGGGAGGTAGGCTGGGAGGTAGGCTGGGAGGTAGGGTGGGAGGTAGGCTGGGAGGTAGGCTAGGAGGTAGGTAGGCTGGGAGGTAGGCTGGGAGGTAGGGTGGGAGGTAGGCTGGGAGGTAGGCTGGGAGGTAGGTAGGCTGGGAGGTAGGCTGGGAGGTAGGGTGGGAATGCTGAAGTAACCTGGTTTTTACGAAGAGTTCCCCCCATGGAGACTAATAATGTTTCCAAGTCATGGCGTGGTTGGTACATCAAGTAGACATTGTTCAAATTCCTGTTTGTGAGTTACCGTTGCCCTTGGAGGACATTCCACATCCTGCAGGCCATGGGGCATAGCCAACTGTGGCTTTCGATCTGCTCTGTACCACACTAGTCATTTACTGTATGTGAGATGCAAGTCTAGATCTATTTTATCTGCTGTTTACTGACATCTCAGCTCTACTGCGTTTTGCATAGAGCCTGTGTCATTGTTATAATGTGCCTCTTTAAAGGTGACTGTGGTCTTTAGTCAGGTGACTGGGTTGTGCTTTAAAGGACAAGAGTGTTTACTTTGGTTGATTGCATTAGCTGCTGAACACAGGCAGGTCACAGAGAACAGCTCTGCCTTGTCTGTCTCTGCTGTGATTAACTGACCTTATTACTGAGCCCTGACGCTAAAACAGTTTGATGTAGTAATGGGTGTTATTATAAAGTGCTGATGGCTTCAGTTTCAGGATTTGTCATACTTCACAGCTAGCATTATGGTGAAGTTCAGGCAGGGAACACTTCGGTTTCAGGAAATGAAATGCACAAGTATACAATTAATCCAAAATGACTGTTCATTTGATGTTCTGTGTTGGTAGGCTCAGCACTGGGGGATTTTATTGCCTTTTGATTTTCCAACTTTATTGCTGCTGAATATAAAACTACCAAAGTGTTTTACAAATTACTGATTAGATACTGTAGATAGCCTCACTTAAATAAAAAGTATGTTGGCTTTGTGTATTGTGTACTATACCACAATGACACCATCCTAAAACACAGATAACATTGCAGCAATATAAATGCCTGGATCAAGCAACTAAGGATTAGCTGGCATAGATTGCAGTGAGGTTGCAGTGACTGAAATGTTAACCTCCTGCCTTATTTGTCGGTCTCACATGGCTTGTTCTCGCTTTCTTCAAGCCTCAGTAATTATTCTCTGCTCTTGAGTGTCTTGTGACTTGTTTGCAAAGTGGACCGGACCTCTTCCATGTAGTTGTCTGTGAGTAGCGGAGCTGTCTGGGTAAGAAAGGACTCTTTTAATGCCCTGAGATGCAGCACTTTTCCATGTTCTGTGATTTATTTCTGTAATCAAAGAAACACATCGAAATACATGTATTTGTAAAGATCTAATGTTAATAGTTGTATGGTTTGGGTAAATAAGAGTGCATGGAGGCATGCCGAAGAGTTGTATGTTTTTTTGCCGGATTGACAGGAGGGAGAATATGTGTGTTTAGCCCTGGCAAACATACTGCAGTGTGTTTGCCAGGGCTAAACACACTGCAGTACACTGCAGGACTCACAGAAAATAGTGCTGTCGAAACCTTGATCTCTGTTGTTTCCTCTTCTGAGAGGACATTTTTACTGATAAAAGCCTTTTTAGGTCAAACAGAATCCTTTTGGTTCCAAACTGCACCATGTACAGGATTCTAAAGAGGGGCTATTAAGTTCTAAGAAGAAGCAAAAAGCAAGATAAAAAAAAATCTAAAAGATCTAAAAATGGTTCTACAGTTTCTCTAACCTTCCTGCGTTACACGTTTTCCCTAAGTGTAATGCCCAAGCTGCTGTCCTGATCCCCTGCTAGCTGCAGTCTCACTCTGGTGTGTCTGTCCTCTGCAGAGTGTCGACCAAAAGCAAGGCACCTTCCCCCCCGCCAGCTCTGAAGGGCCTGGGCGACCCGGGCCTTCCGCAGCGGTACCCAGGGTTCCCCCACAGGACCATGGACCAGAAGGAGAACCTGCTGGAGCGGGAGCTGAACCTGCTCGTGGTTCTACCAGGGGGAGTGGAAAAGACCACCCTGGTGCATGGCAGGTGAGACTGCAGTCACTCCTCACACCAGACACGCTCACACCCTGGTGCATGGCAGGTGAGACTGCAGTCACTCCTCACACCAGACACGCTCACACCCTGGTGCATGGCAGGTGAGACTGCAGTCACTCCTCACACCAGACACGCTCACACCCTGGTGCATGGCAGGTGAGACTGCAGTCACTCCTCACACCAGACACGCTCACATCACACATTCAAGTGCTTGTAATAAGCTTCAGTTCATAGGGAATAAAGGCCTTAGTAAGTTAGTATCATTACACGTTCATGTTAATAAGAATCTTATAAGGGCCTCATTACCTATTACCGCACATTACCAACACCTGGATCTAAAGTGTGACCCAGAGACACTGGGGGAGCTCTCCTGTCTGGGTGTGACCCAGAGACACTGGGGGAGCTCTCCTGTCTGGGTGTGACCCAGAGACACTGGGGGAGCTCTCCTGTCTGGGTGTGACCAAGGCAGCAGGATGCAGCAATGTTACAGATCCTGCTTTAACGCCTGCTCTGGCATCTTCTCTTGAAAGCTTGAAGATAGAAATGTATTCATTGTTTTATAAACCGTTGTTTCATTTCTCTACACATGCTTTGCATTTTGCTCTTTTCGTAGGGTTACTGCAGCTGTCTTGCATGATGTCATCTTTCCAAAGCCTCTGTACTGTTACGCCCACTTGATTGAGTCAGATAGGCGTAGAGCTGAGACGGTTGTCCCGGGTAACATTAACAAAAATCGGCTTGGTGTTTACTGGGCTGTTTTGTGCTCAGTAGGCACTTTTCATCAGCTAATTTGGGATTATACGATACGTGCGTTTAGGAAACATTGTAATCTGATTTCATGAGATTAAACCTTTTTGATTGATTGGATGCAAATCCACTGTCAACATCTTCATATATAGGAATCTGTAGTTTTATTAATTCATCTTAGATGACAGACTTTGAACAGAATGAGCAGCAGTCAATATATTCAAATCAGCAGCCTTCGGTGCATTGTATGCGGCTGCAAATCTACAATCCTCCTCGACTTTCCATCAACAGCGTTTACTCAAGATATCATTCTTTCGTCTTTCACAGTTTTCTCTTTGTACAAAACATTCCTTTCTAGGTATCCTGTGCCTCGTGCCCTCTTTAGCTAGAACTGAGACCAACTTTAATATAAAAGGATCAAGCATCAAATTCTTGAAACTCTTTTCTCTTTTGAAATGTGTTCCAACCCTTGCGACTACAGTAGACTCATTATGATAAGGATTAAGCTGTTGGCTTTTTATTTCCAAAGCCTGGAATGTTATAGCTGTTGTTTAACACACGACCACATGTAGTGAGAAGCACACATGCTATGAGGAGACCATGTGCTATACAGTATTATATTATAGTATATATAGCATATACATCATTATTTCTCCTGTTTAAAAAAAACTTGTGATTCCTATTCGAACTGCAGACAAATGTCTAGACATCTCATTTTCTGATCTCATCCATTCTACTGTTACATCAGGCGGTCAACTGATCTTTCTCGTCAAACCCACAACTGGACTAATGACAAAACCATCCTGTACTAGTGCAGTGCTTTCCTGGCCTGCTCTGCTCACCCTCTGCTCCTCCTACACATCACATGCCCCCCCTCACCCTCTGCTCCTCCTACACATCACATGCCCCCCCTCAGCCTCTGCTCCTCCTACACCCCGCTCACATGTTCCCTCTTTGTTCTCCAGTAAACCTATGATGGATCTGCTGGTGATGCTGTGCGCTAAGT
Source organism: Osmerus eperlanus (assembly GCF_963692335.1). Lineage (NCBI taxonomy): Eukaryota > Metazoa > Chordata > Actinopteri > Osmeriformes > Osmeridae > Osmerus > Osmerus eperlanus. The sequence goes on from NC_085020.1 coordinate 22,749,682, forward strand.
ACCACCTGAACCCCTCTGGACACACCATTGAGCTGGTCACCACCAACAGGAACCACATCAAGTTCAAGCCCAACGCCCCGATAGGGACCCTGGAGGCAGAGAAGATTCTGCTGAAACCCAAAGGAGGGGAAGACAAGAACAAGAAGTCCTGCCCTCAGATGCCTGAGGTGCTCATTAACACCTGCCTCAGCGGCACTCCAGTTGTTACAGGAATCGTTTTATTGCATGACATGTTTGATAGTTTCTCATGCTGTATCATGGTAATCAGTTCCAGTCACTCTTGTGCTTTGTTATTTGGAGGTATTTGGGCTGTGGGTCAGGACGGAATAACACAGCTGTTTTCTAAAGATAAAATCATGTGATCATCTCGCTACTTCTGCATTTTTGCGTTCCCTAGGCAACTGTCCGTCTTGTCATAAACTATAAGAAGACTCAGAAGACTATTCTGCGGGTCAATCCTCGAGTTCCTCTTCAAGAACTCCTACCAGCCATCTGTGAAAAATGTGAATTTGCCATGGACACCACAGTGTTGCTGAGAGACCTGCTGTCGCCTGGTCCTCTCGACCTGACCACCTCTCTCAACGACTGTGGCGTCCGAGAGCTTTACGCCAAGGACATAAAAGGTAAGGTCTGAGAAGATTAAACAACTGGCCTCAAAAACAGGTCCTTTCGTTTCCCAGCATAACATTTCATTGTCCTCTGTATGGTTAACAAATGTCAGTTTAATTAGCTGTTATGTTGCCTTGTCTCGTCTTGGGAAGTCCCCCCGTATAGGCCTCTGTACTTCTGTGGGTAATAATGGTGTTTACCGCCCTTCTGATACTGGACTGTCCCGTAGTGTAAGTGTGTTGTGTGTCTCTCTCTCAGGGCTTGGTCTGGCTGACAGACCCACCTCCTCCCCTGTGTGCCCTTCTTCACCCAGTCACCACGGCACCGCTGGTACTACAGCGCAACCACATGTTTAGACCAGTACTTTGTCCACATTTCCCCTCAAATCATCTTTGTCATCGGTATTGCGCATTTCACGGTTCTCCATAACCTTGTTTCTGGCAGATACAATCACGCCGGGCAAAGACAAGAAGGAGAAGGAGAAAGAAAACAAAGGCATGTTCAGTCTGTTCAGGAGGAGCAGGAAGAAGCCAGATCAGGTGTGTGGGCAGCACAGGAAGTCACATGACTCTGTGTGTTGATTGACAGCGCTTTAAGTGAACGTGTTTTCTTTTTCACACGAGGGTCTTTCTCTTTGCAAATACACATGCAAATACACATGAATACATGTGTATGTGTGTCTGTATGTCTGTGTGTGTCTGTATGTCTGTGTGTGTGTGTTTGTGTGTCTGTCTGTCTGTCTATCTCTGTCTGTGTGTATGTCTGTGGGTGTGTGTGTGTGCATTGGTGGGCGTTTCGTGACAGTCCCGCAATTGGTGGATGTTGCTCTGTGATGACTGCCAGCAGGCCAGGCTCATGCTCCTATTGGTTGTTTGCTGTCCTAAGTCCATGCCGGCCAGCGCCCCGGCCTCCCCAGTCCTGAGCAAGCCTCGTCCGCTCAGCATGGCCTCGTTGGGAGCCCCCTGCTCCTTCTACGACTCCAGCACCATGCCCGCCGACGTGCCCAAGAAGAGGCGAGCCCCCCTGCCCCCCATGCTGGTGTCCCAGAGCTGCCCCTCTGACCTCAGCTCTCGCCCCAGGATCAGCTCTGAGGCCGAGGCCCTGTCAGACCCAGACCAGGTGAGTGGAGGGAACCGGATCAGACCGGACACAGCAAAGATGAACAATAAAACAAACATACATATATACAGTAGGCCTACTATGCAAAAGTCTTTGGTACCAAAAACATTTTAAAGTTTTTTTTACATTCATCTTTTTGTCTTTGATATTTGTGCCGCCGTATAAAAGTGCAAGCTTGAGAAAATGTTTGTTTAGTCTTTTCGTTTAATTATTTCATTTTTTGGGGTTGCATTTATATATAACTTATTAGTATTGGTAGATGCACAGTAACCTGGGTATAAATCCAGCAGTATATGGAGTGTACTGGGGAGTGTGTTGACTCCAGTGCCTCAGGGTTGTGAGCTGACTGTTGGGTTTGTCCCTGCCTGAGGAGGCGGCCGGCCTGAGTCCAGGGTCCTCCAGCGAGTCGTCCCTGAGGAGGACCAAGCGCAAGGCTCCCCATCCCCCCTCATCCTCCTCATCCTCCTCCGCGGCCGTCCTGGACGACGCTTCCCCGGGGGGAAGTCTGAAAGGTTGGACCTTGTTTAACACAAGTCTTTTACTTGTGAGGTTTTATACAGCCTAACTTACAGAGTACTGTGTGTGCTTTCTGGTGTATTCTGACTTGTATGAGGTGGTTGCTAGTTATTGCTTAAGAAGGTTTTACAGAAAAATATGTGCTAGGCGGAGACAGCCTTGATGAAAATTAGTTTCTCAACTGTGTGGGATGTTTGGTCTGATGCACTTTGGCCTTTAAAAGTCAACAATAAGAATCTGTATTGAGAAACCAGTTTGGGCAGAATCCTCTCATCTGATTTGTTTGGTTAGAGGGCCCCCTAGTGGTCATTATGACACATTGCCTCAGTTGCACCAGCCGTATCCTTCCATGATAAAACGCAGAATACCTCACGATTTCCGAAGCTTAACAGATTATCTCAGATGTGTGCTACTGTTGTGATTTCATGGTGCATGCTTAGTAACAGGGGAAAAGGGCAACAACTGTTTACAATAAGTTGTTCCTCTTTCTACTTTCTTTATAACTTGCAGACTTGGCGTCTCTGGCTGAGGGTCTGTAAGAGTCCTGCCTCTCCTGCTGCCGTGTTCTGACTTCCTGCCTCTCCTGCTGCCGTGTTCTGACTTCCTGTCTCTCCTGCTGCCGTGTTCTGACTTCCTGCCTCTCCTGCTGCCGTGTTCTGACTTCCTGTCTCTCCTGCTGCCGTGTTCTGACTTCCTGCCTCTCCTGCTGCCGTGTTCTGACTTCCTGTCTCTCCTGCTGCCGTGTTCTGACTTCCTGCCTCTCCTGCTGCCGTGTTCTGACTTCCTGTCTCTCCTGCTGCCGTGTTCTGACTTCTTGTCTCTCCTGCTGCCGTGTTCTGACTTCCTGTCTCTCCTGCTGCCGTGTTCTGACTTCCTGCCTCTCCTGCTGCCGTGTTCTGACTTCCTGTCTCTCCTGCTGCCGTGTTCTGACTTCCTGTCTCTCCTGCTGCCGTGTTCTGACTTCCTGTCTCTCCTGCTGCCGTGTTCTGACTTCCTGTCTCTCCTGCTGCCGTGTTCTGACTTCCTGCCTCTCCTGCTGCCGTGTTCTGACTTCCTGCCTCTCCTGCTGCCGTGTTCTGACTTCCTGTCTCTCCTGCTGCCGTGTTCTGACTTCCTGTCTCTCCTGCTGCCGTGTTCTGACTTCCTGTCTCTCCTGCTGCCGTGTTCTGACTTCCTGTCTCTCCTGCTGCCGTGTTCTGACTTCCTGCCTCTCCTGCTGCCGTGTTCTGACTTCCTGTCTCTCCTGCTGCCGTGTTCTGACTTCCTGTCTCTCCTGCTGCCGTGTTCTGACTTCCTGCCTCTCCTGCTGCCGTGTTCTGACTTCCTGTCTCTCCTGCTGCCGTGTTCTGACTTCTTGTCTCTCCTGCTGCCGTGTTCTGACTTCCTGTCTCTCCTGCTGCCGTGTTCTGACTTCCTGCCTCTCCTGCTGCCGTGTTCTGACTTCCTGTCTCTCCTGCTGCCGTGTTCTGACTTCCTGCCTCTCCTGCTGCCGTGTTCTGACTTCCTGCCTCTCCTGCTGCCGTGTTCTGACTTCCTGTCTCTCCTGCTGCCGTGTTCTGACTTCCTGTCTCTCCTGCTGCCGTGTTCTGACTTCCTGTCTCTCCTGCTGCCGTGTTCTGACTTCCTGCCTCTCCTGCTGCCGTGTTCTGACTTCCTGTCTCTCCTGCTGCCGTGTTCTGACTTCTTGTCTCTCCTGCTGCCGTGTTCTGACTTCCTGTCTCTCCTGCTGCTGTGTTCTGACTTCCTGCCTCTCCTGCTGCCGTGTTCTGACTTCCTGTCTCTCCTGCTGCCGTGTTCTGACTTCCTGCCTCTCCTGCTGCCGTGTTCTGACTTCCTGTCTCTCCTGCTGCCGTGTTCTGACTTCCTGTCTCTCCTGCTGCCGTGTTCTGACTTCCTGCCTCTCCTGCTGCCGTGTTCTGACTTCCTGTCTCTCCTGCTGCCGTGTTCTGACTTCCTGTCTCTCCTGCTGCCGTGTTCTGACTTCCTGCCTCTCCTGCTGCCGTGTTCTGACTTCCTGTCTCTCCTGCTGCCGTGTTCTGACTTCCTGTCTCTCCTGCTGCCGTGTTCTGACTTCCTGCCTCTCCTGCTGCCGTGTTCTGACTTCCTGCCTCTCCTGCTGCCGTGTTCTGACTTCCTGTCTCTCCTGCTGCCGTGTTCTGACTTCCTGTCTCTCCTGCTGCCGTGTTCTGACTTCCTGCCTCTCCTGCTGCCGTGTTCTGACTTCCTGTCTCTCCTGCTGCCGTGTTCTGACTTCCTGTCTCTCCTGCTGCCGTGTTCTGACTTCCTGCCTCTCCTGCTGCCGTGTTCTGACTTCCTGCCTCTCCTGCTGCCGTGTTCTGACTTCCTGTCTCTCCTGCTGCCGTGTTCTGACTTCCTGTCTCTCCTGCTGCCGTGTTCTGACTTCCTGCCTCTCCTGCTGCCGTGTTCTGACTTCCTGTCTCTCCTGCTGCCGTGTTCTGACTTCCTGTCTCTCCTGCTGCCGTGTTCTGACTTCCTGTCTCTCCTGCTGCCGTGTTCTGACTTCCTGTCTCTCCTGCTGCCGTGTTCTGACTTCCTGTCTCTCCTGCTGCCGTGTTCTGACTTCCTGTCTCTCCTGCTGCCGTGTTCTGACTTCCTGTCTCTCGTGCTGCCGTGTTCTGACTTCCTGTCTCTCCTGCTGCCGTGTTCTGACTTCCTGTCTCTCCTGCTGCCGTGTTTTGACATCCTGTCTCTCCTGCTGCCGTGTTCTGACTTCCTGTCTCTCCTGCTGCCGTGTTCTGACTTCCTGTCTCTCCTGCTGCCGTGTTCTGACTTCCTGTCTCTCCTGCTGCCGTGTTCTGACTTCCTGTCTCTCGTGCTGCCGTGTTCTGACTTCCTGTCTCTCCTGCTGCCGTGTTCTGACTTCCTGTCTCTACTGCTGCCGTGTTCTGACTTCCTGTCTCTCCTGCTGCCGTGTTCTGACTTCCTGCCTCTCCTGCTGCCGTGTTCTGACTTCCTGTCTCTCCTGCTGCCGTGTTCTGACTTCCTGTCTCTCCTGCTGCCGTGTTCTGACTTCCTGTCTCTCCTGCTGCCGTGTTCTGACTTCCTGTCTCTCCTGCTGCCGTGTTCTGACTTCCTGCCTCTCCTGCTGCCGTGTTCTGACTTCCTGTCTCTCCTGCTGCCGTGTTCTGACTTCCTGTCTCTCCTGCTGCCGTGTTCTGACATCCTGTCTCTCCTGCTGCCGTGTTCTGACTTCCTGTCTCTCCTGCTGCCGTGTTCTGACTTCCTGCCTCTCCTGCTGCCGTGTTCTGACTTCCTGTCTCTCCTGCTGCCGTGTTCTGACTTCCTGTCTCTCCTGCTGCCGTGTTCTGACTTCCTGTCTCTCCTGCTGCCGTGTTCTGACTTCCTGTCTCTCCTGCTGAGCTCTGAAGCATCTCTTCTTCCTTCTGCGACCAGCTGCCTCTCCTTCCCCTCCTCTCCGTCTGTCGATGTTCATGTCTTTAATTCTGCCGCCTGTTTTCTCTGTCTCTGGCTCTCTCTCTCTCTCTGTTTGAACGTGCTTCCTTTAACTCCTCTCTTAATGAACTGATCTCCCTCTGAGAGGAGGGCAAGAAGGCCGTGCTTCTTTGAAAAGTAAATCAATACATTTGTATATATGTAGAATGTACACAACGAAATATGCACATTTGTGTGGTGTGCAAAATATCCTGTAGTTTGGTGTAATTACTGAATTAAATACTCACTCATACTCTATATTTAGATACAATGAATGGTTATTGTATTTTTTTATGTGAAACATTGAAAACACACTTTGTGCGTAGTGGAGAATGTGAAACTTGAGCCTTGATTGGATGTTAGCTTGAGAAGATAAGTAGAGTTTCGTAATATAACAGATCAAAGTGCTTTCTAATCACGTATACCCATATTCAGACAGTCCCTCCCTGTCCCCCCCTGCACACAGCCCCAGTCCCCCTCCCTGTCCCCCCCCTGCACACAGCCCCAGTCACCCTCCCTGTCCCCCTCCTGCACACAGCCCCAATCACCCTCCCTGTCCCCCTCCTGCACACAGCCCCAGTCCCCCTCCATGTCCCCCTCCTGCACACAGCCCCAGTCCCCCTCCATGTCCCCCTCCTGCACACAGCCCCAGTCACCCTCCCTGTCCCCCTCCTGCACACAGCCCCAGTCCCCCTCCATGTCCCCCTCCTGCACACAGCCCCAGTCCCCCTCCATGTCCCCCTCCTGCACACAGCCCCTGTCCCCCTCCCTGTCCCCCTCCCTGTCCCCCTCCCTGTCCCCCTCCCTGTCCCCCTCCCTGTCCCCCTCCCTGTCCCCCCTGCACACAGCCCCAGGATGCGGCTGCTGTGTGGAGGGTGATTATGTTCCTGCTTGAGTCACATTTTTCTGTCTCTTCTTCTCCTCTTTTGTTAGGTTCCAGTTCTCCAGTTTCTTGTTTTCCACTCTCTCTTTGTGATTTCCCCTCAGTGGCGTTATGTCAGACACAGTATATAATAGACTTTGTAAGTTACTCTGCAGTTCGAGACACGAAAAACAAACTCTGTTCCCCGCCAACTTGTAAATAAAAATGGTCAAATGTATAATGTTGGATGATGTAAACATTGTCTCGTTCTCTCCTCACTTTCTGGCAGACTTCACATTACTACTTCATAGAGATAGCTCATGCCCAGCATCTAAAGGTCTTTTCTCTCTCTCCACACCCTTCTCTCTCTCTCTCTCTCTCTGTTTCCCTGATCTACTTGTGATGCTCTGTTCAGCTGGAGATCACACCCTGCCCCAAAGAATCTCCAGCTTTGTGTAGCCGGCTCCCAGATTATTCTGTCTGCTCTCTATTCCTCTGATGGCCCTTGAAGTGCAGAATTGAGGACGAGAGAGAGGAATAAGAGACACTGGATATCTTCATTAAGTAGAACTCCCTTGTCTGAAGGGCCCCTGAGAAGATCTGCGCGTGTTTACAGCGGTGTGTTGAAACGCATGGTTCAACTTGGTATGCGCAGAGCATACCAAGTAACCGGGATGAGAGCCGGGTCCTTCATTCTCACTCACTTACTTTACTGAATAGTAAAAGAGAGGTTTTCTTCTCTAATTAGCTGTACTAACATGCTTTGAAGGGGCCACTCTGGGAGACATCTTCCAGCTGAAAGGCTGTAGACAGTTTCTCTACCCATTACTGTGAGGTGCCCCGAGACCTGTCTCCATTCATCCTAAAGCTGCAACTCCTCATCAGAACTTTGAAACTTTGGATATCATGCTTTCTCTTTCATCATTAAATTAAAAGGCTCAAGACGCACTTGTTCCGGGAGTACAACGGTACTTAGGAATGGTTCGCTTGACCCGATGTTAGTTTCCTCAAGGATCACAATGACTCTTGCGCAGAGACTTGTTGCTCTTGTGGTTAGTGGTAACTGATTTAAAATTGTTTGTACTCGCTGTGATATATTGTTTTTTATTATTGTTGCTTGTCTTTTTTTCCACAGGTACACTTGCACTTATAGCAGTTCATATTGTTTAATTTTAACTTGTTTAAATACATGCTCTTATGGTTCTTCCCTTTGGGCACTTACTTTGGTTGTTCACAATGTGTGCTTCATGTTTTGGCTACTCGCAATGTTTTGTGGCTATCTCGTTGTTATGATCAGTGACCTATGCACTTTGTAAAGCTCTCTCTTGGAAGTCGCTTTGGATAAAAGCGTCTGCTAAATGAATAAATGTAAATTGTTTCATCTTCAAGGCCCTCACAGCAATCACAATCTACTAAAGACCTTATCTCTCTCCCTCTCTCTGTCGTGTTGCAGGTGGTCCAGTTGCCATGACGCTGGAGGAGATCGCGGAGCAGGAAGAGGCGTCGGTGGGGCTGGACTGGGGCGATGTCCAGGAAGACGACAGCAGCCTCGACCTGTCGGCAGACGTCTCCACGGAGCTGGACTTGGCCAGGGACGCCCCTCCACCAGAGGCCCCTCCACCAGGGGCCCCTCCACCAGGGGCCCCTCCGCCAGAGGCCACGGGGGAAGATCAGCCTGGTGATCTGTCCTCAGATGGCAAGTACGAAGTCTTGCACAACCCTCGACCTAACATCACTAGACTTCTTTCTGACAGAACGCGATTTGCACTGTGGTCGTTGGCAGAGTTCCGCTGCCCACTGACTTTGTGTTTGGGGAAGCAGCATAGAAAAGTGCCAAATATCTGAAAAAAGTGACAGAGCCCAAATTTCAACCTGGTCAGGCCCGTAAAGATTACCCCGCAGCCCCCGCACCGCGGGGGGGGGGGGCTCGCAGGGATGGGGGGCCTCGCGTGGCAGGCCCCCCGTTTTATTTTTATTTTTATCCAATTTGAATTACATGGGATGTCTTATTGTCTTGTCTGTGTTTCCAGAGTTGATATAAAAATAAAGGAAAGTATATTTAATTGTGCTTTCTTTGTTAGCTAGGTAAGTGACATGACGAAGTAGGTCAGATGGTCACACAGACCGGCGAGCCCGCTGCAAATAAGTAGCTAACTGTAGCGTAGTAGGAAAAATGAAACGCACATTTAAAAGCGGTGCCCAAAAGCGGCATTCAAAACAGAAAATTTCTGAATTAAATGCCAAACTTCCCAAAATCACAAATTTCTTTTTCGACCAGCCGGTGAAGGATGCACTCATCTTCCAGAAGAGACAGGTATTGTACTGTTTGCTATAGCTAACATAACTGTACCACGTAGCTAACGTTAGCCTATACTTTGACAGCTGTACTGCTCTGTCTGTGTTGTGCTTCCTAGCGTTAACAGAGCCTCCTTTCCAAGAGCCAGGAAAATTAGCCTTGCTCCTTTATTGACTTCCTATCAAGCTGACAACATTGAAATGGAGTGAAACTACAAAAAAAGAGAAAGTAGAAAAAGTGCTTAATTATAAAATATATTACATAACTGACATTATTAGCAAACATGATAACGTAACGCTATGCGACAGTAGTATCGTGCAGTTGCAGCGATTGCGTTTGACTATTTAAACATACAAAAAACATAATCAAAGTTACAATAAGTCATTGTATTTCAGTTATATACATATTATGATCGTGTAAAACGTACAGTCATTGCTTTCTACAAGATTCACACGACAAAAAATGGCTCCATTTATGATTTAGCGAACACGCTAATAATAAAACACAACTCCAACCTATCAAGTGTGCCTGATGTAGCCACGGCCATCAAATTATTTCTGACAATACCCGTGACTGTCGCAAGCGCTGAAAGGTCATTTTCCAAGCTGAAACTGATCAAAACATATCTCAGAAGCTCATATGTCACAAGAGAGGCTGTCAGGTCTGGCCATCCTTAGCATAGAAAATGAATGTGCGCGCAGTTTAGATGTAAAGAGTGTGGTTAAAGACTTTGCACACAGATTTGCTAAAAGACGCGCACATGTGTATAAGAAAAAAACGCTCAAACGGTTTGAGCGTTTTTTTCTTATTGAATACATTTCCCTCACAAGACAAGCTTGAGTTTTGATATCTTGCATTTATTACACGGCTCTTCAGAATGTTCCAAAAACTTCAGTTGATCGCGTCGGGGTCCTGTTCGTCCCGTCGGTATTTGTATTACATTATCCGTTACATATGTGGTGGGGGGGCCTCTCAGGCTTATTCTGCGGGGGGGGCCTCATGTGTTTCCGTTACGGCCCGAACATGGTTGTGGCGCGTTCTGTCTGAAAGAGCCTCAAATAATTTGTCTGTTTTTTTGCTATGCTTTTCAATAATCTCTGTTTTTGACAGACCAACACAGGTGGACGGTGAAGATGCGGCCACAAGGCTGAGGACTGAAATGAGCTCCACTGAGCTGGTGGACATCGGTGGGTTGGCAGCGATGAGCTACCTCAGCAGTGAACACAAAATCATCTCCATGTACTGTGTGGATGCCATGGTCGTAGTAAAATGTCAAATTGTTTAAATTCAATATCTTATGTGTGGGTTCTCCATACAGACGGTCGTTCATGCCAAGTGGAAGTTCCCAGGGAACAGACAGACTTGTCAACCAGAAATTCCACCTCACAAGACGGATCTGAGGAGGAAGTTAGTGCTCCAACAGCCCTGGAGGTGGTTCAGGAGGCGGGGTCGCAGGCCTTAGGCCAGCCGGACTCTGACCCCCCCGGTGAGGAGAGCGTCCCGCTGGGCCCGCTGGCCACCAGCACCCCATGCCCACCAGGAGAGGGCGCCACGGTGCAAACGGATGCTGCGCCGCCTTCTTCTCCGTCCGCTGATCCCCAACAGGAAGTGCCTTCACCGGCTGAGCCCTCCTCAGAGCCAGCGGGCCAGAAGAGAGACATGGCTACCTCCACAGAGGAGCTGGACCCCTCAGAGGCCCACACTGCCTCGTCCCAGGCCTCAGAAGCCCACCCTGCCTCGTCCCAGGCCTCAGAGCCCCACACTGCCTCATCCCAGGCCTCAGAGCCCCACCCTGCCTCGACCCAGGACTCAAAGCCTCACACTGCCTCGTCCCAGGCCTCAGAGCCCCACCCTGCCTCGTCCCAGGCCTCAGAGGCCCACCCTGCCTCGACCCAGGCCTCAGAGCCCCCTCCCTGCCTAACACCCGCACCAAGTGCCCCGACAGTTGCTGCTGCTGCCAAGGCAGCACCCTTCTACGCCACAGACTCTGAACCTAAGCCAAAGCCTTCCAATGAGCTGACCAGGGACTACATCCCCAAGGTGGGGATGACTACATACACCATAGTGCCTCAGAAATCTCTGGAGAAGCTGAGATTCTTTGAGGTGGAGCTGACTTTGGAGTCTTGCCCTGTTGATGCAGAAGAGGAAGCGAAGGTTGGATCTCTGAAACTGGAAGACTGCGCAGCATCGAGGGAGCAGGTCCAGGTAGCGACAGAACCGACGCCGGTGCAGCCGACCGCGCCCAGGGAAGACTCAGCGCAAACTGGAGACACTACTGGTAGTGAGATCACTGTAAACGGCAGTATGACTGAAGTTAACGCGCCCTCAACACCGCCGTCAAAGCTAGCAAGAGGTGACAAGATCTCATTCGCCACCGATGGCGGAGGGGCTTCGATCCAAGCAGCGTTGATAGCAGAGGTCAAGGAGATGAAGATTCCACCCGCAACTAAACCCAAGCCTGGATCTTTCCGCTTGCCGCATCACAAAGGAACACCTGGGTGTTACGTCACCTCAGCAGCAGTGAAGAGCGGCGGTGTGAGTCCCGGGGCCGGCCAGAGGGAGGGTCCGGCCAGCCTGCAGAGGGAGACGCCCCTGCTGGCTGTGGCAGAGGGACGGCTCCCTCCGCCTCCTGTGCTGTGCCAGGAGTCACCAGGGGGCGCTCGGGCTCAGCTCAGCCCAGAAGAGGAGGTGGAGGAAGGGGGTGAGAGGAGGAGCGTGCCCTCTGCTCTACTGACCAGGCAGAGCAGTTTGTCCCCCAGAGAGCCGGTGGCGGGGCTGAGTCTAGAGAAATTCCGGACTTTTGCGGCTCCTCGGCCGTACTCTCCCAGCACCCCGTCTCGCTTCGCGCAGGCCGTGTCCTCGGCCGTCAGAAGGTCCCAGTCCGTGTCCCACAGCCCCACTGATACATCTCCTCGATCGCCTCCCTTCCACCCAGTCTCTGGTCGCTTCTCCATAAAAGAACCAAAAGGACTGGCTCATTCTAAGGTGAGCTGGAGCAGATGTCTTTCTGATTTTTTTTTCTCTCAACACCAGCATTTTCTGCTTCTTGAATAATCCGCCAAAATGTCTTATGTAGATTCACTGTATAGATTAAAGCTGTATGTGGTTGATCTCAGTACACATTTACTCTCCCTCTCGCATTTCCCTGGTGATGAATTCCTTTGAGTTCCTTTATCTTTACACTGTGCTCCCACAGTCCCAGGGGTCAACGCACAGCCTGTTAAATAACATGTTGAATGGGATGTGTATCTCCCCTTCAGACTGTGTACACAGTTTCCCTCCGGGGGGGTGGGGGGCGGGGGGGGCGTCACCCGGCCCCTCCTGCTGCTCACCCTCCAGGTGGGTCACCTGAGACTCCGCCTCCTCCCCGTGAGGTAACACGTGTGAGGTCACGCGGTGCACGCCACGAGAACACACTGTCGCAGCGCCCCTTCACAGAACGTTTGACACAACCCTCTAGCCACGCTAAAACCCCGGAAGACTATCGGTACCAAAGCCACGCTGGCTGAATTGTTTAATGGCACGCACACAACATGAACAAGGCAGTGTCTTCTTTCTGGTTAGGTCTGTGTGTGTGCTGATGGGCACAGTGAGTGCTCCTGAGGGGTTAGTGATGGTGTGCCTCTCCCCTCCTGTGTGCAGGGAGCGGACAATAGGCCAGACGAGGAGGACAAGGGCTCCGAGAGGGAGGGAGGGGCAGAGGAGTCGGCTTGTGGCTCAGCCAATGACACGACGGCTCATACGACAGCCCCGAGCCAAGCGGAGCAGAGCAGCAGTGCATGCGGAGAGGACCGGAAGAGCAACGGAGCACCTGACACACCTACTGTAAGCGATGTACATGGCACATTATGGGATTGTAATGCTATTATGTGATTAAGTCACTCTGGGATTGTGTATTGACACTGAGGCACTGCTGTGCCTGGTAATGGTGCTTGTTGGCTTGTGTTTGACCTTCTCAGGGAGATGTTGTCCTGCCCTAGAGGGTGCCAGAGGAGATGGTGTCCTGCCCTTGAGGGCGCCAGAGGCCCAAGCCCAGAACTGAGGAGTAGAAGAGTTCCATACATCTGCTGGTAGTCATGACAACAAAGTACAAACTGAAGAGACTTTGTGATGGAAAAACCCTTACATCACATAATGTAGATGTTCAACACACTATCATATCAGATATAATCATCCAGATTTGCTTGTGAAAATTAACAATTATATGCACATTAAATTTGATGTTTTTGAGGTTTGTTTTGTGTTGTTCGATCATAGTGGATTACAGTAGAGTTCAGGTTGTCTTATTTTGTTAAAAACCAATTGTAAATTATCAGTCTCGATGATGAGTTGTAATTTTGTTTCAGTACATGATAAGTGATTGGTCACTGTCTGACCTGGACTGGTACTTAAATCGGTTGATATTGCAGTTTATTCTTTATTTAATCTCAACAAATGTGTTTATGTGAAAGCTGTGCCTGGACATACACTGGCATTCCCTGAACGAGTATAGAATAAAAGTTATGATTCTATGTCATGATGAGTGTCCTGTATTGAAGTTATATTGGGAATAAAAAATACTTATGAAAATTATTAAGCTGAGCCTGTAACTAAATAAACTAAAGGTAAAACTTTGAACTTTTCACATTAAATGTGTAGCCTACGCTTTGTACTTACTATGTGTGAATTCATATGTTAAGTGCAGTTTCTATTTGTGTATTAAAAGATTTTAAACCAAAATCCATGCTTTACATAAAACAAATTAATGAGTTTTCCGAGGTTAGACATTAACGTATAGACGTCAAAGCACCCACAAACCATGAACTCTGAACAAAAGTGTCACGTGATCTATACGGTTTCACGTGCGGTAGCTCCTCAGGTAACGACAGGCCGAGCGCGAGCTTTATTCTTTACGTAAGCTCAAGCGCCAATATAACACCTGTTGTGCGCGTGGACTTGTATGAACAGTATGACAGTAATGAGGACTGTTGAGAGAGACACCCAAATCCTCACCAGTACAGGGTGAACAAGGTAGGTGATGAAAACGATGGCAAAGTAACGTGTCGGAATTGGGACACGACGGGTTTCCGTATTTCCTAATTTCCTTTTTTTATTTTGTGCATGCGAGCACAAGCGTGCTCTTTTCCTGTGTCATCAGGTAAGTTTACGACACTTGTGGCACACCTGCGGTACATCATCTGTTTTTGCATGGTAGCGTCCATCTGGATCCAAATGGATGACTGCATACAAGTTCTACTTTAGTTTACGAACCTTTTCAATAGGAAACGGGTTGTAAATACATGTTCTGGGTACTGCAAATTACATTAGACATGTAGAGAGTGAGGGCGGATATTTTCAGAGACATTCGATTAGGTCACGAGCTGGCTGAAGAGGATGTTCCATTTGAACGTGCGTGCATTTTCCCTGCAGTATTTCAAGCTTCGCAAAGTGTATTTGGTTAATGAGTGCATGTTAATAGTAAGATACATTAAACATGGAAATGTTTCTAAACTAAGCCTAGTTCGAATACACACCAGGCATTCTAAGTGCCGGCAATAAGAAAACTTGGCTGCGGCCGCTACAGTGCTGCCTTTGTGTAAAACTGTAGCCTACCGCTGGCGTGGGCTTGATACTCGTTTGGAAGTAGAGCACTTGAAACAGGTCCACATGAATCTTAACCCCACAGACGGACCACTCATGGATTACAGAGCACACAAATTATGAATCTATTAAATAATACAAATACTGTAAGTCAACAGGCTAGATCAGGGATTTTGTCTTTTAGATGTATGTCAATAGGAACAGTTGAGTGGGCTGTTTGTCATGGATAGCTGGATATATTTGATGGTATCATTTTTTTTGTATTTCTCTTCCAGCCTTAAATCATTACTAGTTGAATACACATTTGTCTGTATTTCTTTAATGCTTTATTTACACGTTCAAGATGAAGCTTTTTGTAAATTTTACGAATATTGTCTGTGTTAATAGTGAGACAGAAATCACTTGAGATTTACCGCATCACAGATTCTGAGGGCTTCTGCTGAAGTGCCTGAATGCAGTATCTGGCAGTTTGCCATATCTATAGATATTTCACCTTAATTCCACTGAACCAAGTTTGCTTGACTGTAAAAGTCCCGAGGGCTTGCTTTTTTTGTATTTCAAGATTCCCCGCAATGATCATTCTGTTTAAACAGATTTATTTGGGGCTGTAGCACCAACTAATTTCCCGCAAAATCTTTTAACGTCAAACAGTTTTGTCACGAGGTTTTGTCTTTTGTTAATCCAGCAGCGGAATTTTAGCTGTTCAACCAGCCATGCACGTAATGGCTCATATTTCATTTTCTCCAAATGTGTGTTAAAAAGAACTGCGTCGTCCGAGGTGGTAATACAGGGTCTACGTGGTGATGACGTTTGTTTATTTGTATAGCAGTGTTGATACAGAAACTTCAAGTTGTTTCCGTGAGGTCTCGAAGCCAGCTGGAAGATGGTCAGCCTGTTTAGTCAGTTTTGCTGTAAAGGTCAAAGAAGTGAGACTCGATCATATATATGCTGTGTTTCTGTGACAGGCTAAGAATAACCATTTATACCTTGTCTGTAAGCACAACCCACTTGAATGTGTGTGTGTGTGTGTGTGTGTCTGGAAATAGGCCTAGGGTAGTGTGCTATTACTAGGTGGTTATTTGGGTGAGATCATGTATTGTTTCTCCAATTGGGGAAACATGGCTTGGTTCATATTGAACAGCCTTGACTAAAGAGTTTGGCCAGCTTGTCATAAAGTCTGTGTCACCGGGACAGAGTGAACGTCTTGTTCCAGTACCTGCTGACCCAGGGGAGGAGATACCTCTGTGCCTGCATGGGAGCTTATTACATCAAGTTCCTGCATGTCACTCACTTGGGGTGAGGTTAGTGGAGCGAAGATGTGCTGATATTCATTAACCACCCCTGTGATGGGAGCGCTGGGTTTGATCTGTTAGCTCCAGACCCCCAGCCCCTGTGGAGAGGAGCAGTTGTAGCAGACGTGCTGGGGAACACGCAGGCTGTTGAGACAAGGTCAGGTCAGTGCAGACTGTCTCGGCAGTGGATTGAGAACCCAGATGGATGGTTTTCAGCCCTGCTGAATGTTGGGATGTGGTGCAGCTCCTCAGGGGAACACTAATATGGTCGTGTTTCCAGGCTGGGTTGAGAGACATAGAGTTGGCATGGAGAGAGAGAGTTGACTTGAAACACACAGGCATGCATCTGAAGGATTCCTGTTCTAGTTCCACCAAAGATCAGCATGGATTTGTTTGCGTTCTCTAATATTAGACTTGATGGGTGTGTGTGTGTTGCACACAGGCAAAAACTTGATTTTGCAGTCTATTGTCCAGTTGTCATGGTGGCAACACTTGACAAGGCAGCATCGATGCCTGAAATAGTATGGGCTTCAGTCTTCTACTAATGTAATTAGACAGCATTCACATTGACTGATACCAGAAAAATGTGTCTCAGCCCCAGGGGCTATTTTTGGCGTCAGCCTCAGTGTCCTTGTCCCAGACTCTGCCTCCACTGGGCCTCAGTGTGAGTGCCTCTGCCTCCACTGGGCCTCGGTGTGACTGCCTCTGCCTCCACTGGGCCTCGGTGTGACTGCCTCTGCCTCCACTGGGCCTCGGTATGAGCGCCTCTGCCTCCACTAGGCCTTGGTGTGAGCGCCTCTGCCTCCACTGGGCCTCGGTGTGACTGCCTCTGCCTCCACTGGGCCTCAGTGACTGCCTCTGCCTCCACTGGGCCTCAGTGTGAGTGCTTTTGCCTCCACCGGCCCTCTGTGAGCCTCTGCCTCCACTGGGCCTCGGTGTGAGTGCCTCTGCCTCCACCGGCCCTCTGTGAGGGCCTCTGCCTCTGCCTCCACCAGCCATCGGTGTGAGCGCCTCTGCCTCACGTTCTCCCCCCTAGTGCCATTCCTTGTAATTGTTCTAAAATGCTCAGCTGAAAACATGATGTACCTTCACCCTCCTGATCTCCACATCAGTCTTGTCCTCTGTGTGGTTGTTTCCTGTTGTGGCGCTGTCGTTTTGGTCTTTACAGAAGTCTTTTCACATGTTGTTGTGTTTTTAGAGAAAAGGGGAACTCAAGCCAGGTGGATCTGTCCGCTGTGGCGTGTCTTGCCAGACAACGTCCTTTCCACGGAGAGTGCTTTAAAGGAGGCGAGTAGCCCTGGCTGGTACAGATGTGTCCTGTTTTCCATCTCATTGGAGGAGTTGCCTCTACAGCAGCTGCGACACGAGAGCCTCTTCAGCTGCAGACCGCAGCGTGGCTCGGGTAATGAAGGCTCCTCAACGTCATGCTTTGTTGGAACCCATTACACAACAGCCTAAGCATACCTCAGTAATGGTCGTTTCTAAAAGAATCGCATAGGGACGAGATGTGTTCCATCTCAGAAGCTGGAAGGCCTGTTGGGGTCTGTTCTCAATGATAGATTGTAATGTTCCAAGTTTTTGATTCTGGTTTTTACCAAATGACATTTGTACCACAGCTGCTGTATACTAGTACTACTGTATGAATACTTGTTACTAGACTTGTAACACTCCCTATAGAGGCTGTCCAGTAACATCCAGTCTAAGATAGTGCTGTTACCAGATGTTACCTCAAGCACTAGCAGCCCTCTCATGTACAGTTCCCCAGTCAGTGTTTGGATCACATAACTTCTCAGATGTTATCATGTGGATAACATCTGACCCACATGCCTGTCCCAGCCCTCTGAGCCCGTCCCAGCCCTCTGAGCCCGTCCCAGCCCTCTGAGCCCGTCCCAGCCCTCTGAGCCCGTCCCAGCCCTCTGAGCCCGTCCCAGCCCTCTGAGCCCGTCCCAGCCCTCTGAGCCCGTCCCAGCCCTCTGAGCCCGTCCCAGCCCTCTGAGCCCGTCCCAGCCCTCTGAGCCCGTCCCAGCCCTCTGAGCCCGGCTACTCTGCACATCCACACGGTCGCCTCGACACAGCAGTCCTGCTGTTTACAGAAGTGCATCAGGGCTGTCTGCACGAAGTCCATGACAAAGGAACAGTTGGTTTTACAGCCCTGGCAGCCTTCCAGGGCTCATTACAGAGCTAAGTTGCGTACTGTACTAACAACGAATAACCTTTTGTCTGAGTGTGTGTCTGTGTGTGTGTGTGTGTGTCTGTGCGTGTGTACTGGTCTGCTGCTTTCCAGGTAGTGGGAAGCCAAACAGAACATTTTGAAGACCAAAAGGCCAGACTGTGTGCTCTGAACGCAGGACAGAACAGATCTGTGGATTAGAATATGCCACTGTGTCAGAGCAGAGGAGGAGGGCTCTTTTAGGAGTCATCACGATAAAAATAACTTTATTGTGGTGGATCATGTTTTGGTGGGAGGGATAGTTTTCCCCCACTGGGCCAGCCCCATGGGCAGCAGATGAGCTGGAGAGGCGTGTGTGTGCGCGCATGCTAGCTGTGCTGTAAGCAGAGGAACTCAGCCAGGCAAACCTCACTGTGCTCTTAACACACTCCAGCCGTGGGTGTTCTCTCTGCTCCAGATGATGCCGTGGGTGTAGCTGGTGCCTTCGTGGTGATATGAATAACACACTGGAGGAGCTGAACACGCCTAGAAGCCTCGTGGAGAAAGCAGACATTTTTCAGAGTGCCGAGAGGAACACGAGTGTCTTTCCCAGTCCGGCCCTCATCCCTCTCCGGGCTCCTAAGGACCCTGCCCATACCCAGCTCTCCAGGACGGCTCTCTGCAAGGCCAATAGGTACGGCAACGCCATGTTTCTCAGTCCCAGTCCTGCACTCGACTGAAGGACTGGGACTGCTTCGCTGGAAAAGGAAAAAGTTTTAAATGTATTTTAATGCTCAGTATTTTTGTAACTACTTGCAATCCCATTCTTTTTGCCGGCAACTCAAGTAGCATATCTATCTTTAGTTCATACGGTTACTCACTACTTTTAAGGTTAATCTTTAACATATGTGATTAGTGAGCACATACAATGTGCTCTCCTACACAAGAATAGTACCCCCTTTGTATTTGCAAGAGCAGGTCACAGAGGTCCTGTTGAAGGGATTTTATTTGTTTGCTGTACTTTGTACCTGTAAACACTTGATGCAGTGAATACACAACTGTCTGTGAAGGGCTTTACCCAATAGTGATAGTACACTAAAAGAACTGGCTTCGAATCAAGCACCTGTTACTTTGCAGTTTGTAATTAGTAACTTAGTAACTGGTGTGTTTACAGAGCTGTAAAGAAATGTCACAGATACACCTTATAGGACGTGAGGCCTTTTCCTCACCACCATGTTACATCTTAACGGCCATTTTTATATTTTTAAGCTTTTGTCACCCAGGCTAGTCCCGCGTCGGTTTGTTTCTCTCGCTTGATGATGGAAACGTAATGGCTGCCGTTTCAGAAGCACGCAGCGCAACTCGGGGCTGCCACTTCCCTTATCTCAGGGCAAATAAACACACGGCTCAGCGTGAGGGCTTTCAGGTGTTCAGGATTCGACAGTGCCATCATCGTCGTCTGTCTGGGACATACAGGGTTATGAAAGGGGGCAAACAGTGTAGTTTAACCATATCCTGAACCGGGGGTGGTGGAGTTGAGAGTTGAGTGATGGTTAGGTGAACAGGGACTGGTCTCAGTGCAGGCGAGGGCAGAATGGTTATCTTGGCGCCTTATTTCATGTCTCGCAGTACCTCTGTGTGTCTGCTGACTGTTTGGGAGTGGGCAGGGATGTGGAGGTGGTGGTGGGTGGTGCTCAGAGACTATGACTGCTCGTGTCCCTGTCTCACCCTCTCTGCTCATGTTCGAACCTAGACAACGAAGAGCCCGAACGATACCTGAGAACGTATAGGGCTCAGGCAGCCCCCACCCAACCTGACTCCAGTCCTGGGTCACAGGGGAGGGGAATGGGACTCCAGTCCTGGGTCACAGGGGAGGGGAATGGGAGGCTTGTGGGGGAGGCTGGGGTGTGTGTCCTGACAGAGACTGACACATCATTGTCCGTGTTCAAGGTTCCGGTGGTGGGCTGGAAATAGATAGATGGAACTTAACCGATTCTCGATGGGGAAATTGTCATAGCAACACGGAACAGGAATACCGGTAAACATGTCTAACCAATGTTATTTGACGAAATGTGCATAAATATTTTGAGCCGTGAATATGATCAGTGGACTGTGCCTGTCTCGCCCTCCAGGAGAAGTGAAGAGGTCGAGGAGCCACTGTCCTGTCCGGTCCCCAACCCCTTCCCCGAGCTCACCTCCTCACTCGGCTCCCAATGCCTCTGCAGTGCAACTCAGGTGAGCGCCCATGTTACACTGCTCTACGCTACACTGCTCTACGCTACACTGCCCTACGCTACACTGCCCTACGCTACACTGCCCTACGCTACACTGCCCTACGCTACACTGCCCTACGCTACACTGCTCTACGCTACACCGCTCTACCTTACACTACTCTACGCTACACTGCTCTACGCTACACTGCCCTACGCTACACCGCTCTACGCTACACTGCCCTACGCTACACTGCCCTACGCTACACTGCCCTACGCTACACTGCTCTACGCTACACTGCTCTACCTTACACTACTCTACGCTACACTGCTCTACGCTACACCGCTCTACCTTGCACTGCTCTACACTACACCGCTCTACCTTACACTGCTCTACGCTACACCGCTCTACCTTACACTGCTCTACGCTACACCGCTCTACCTTACACTACTCTACGCTACACCGCTCTACCTTACACTACTCTACGCTACACTGCTCTACGCTACACTGCCCTACGCTACACCGCTCTACGCTACACTGCCCTACGCTACACTGCCCTACGCTACACTGCTCTACGCTACACTGCTCTACCTTACACTACTCTACGCTACACTGCTCTACGCTACACCGCTCTACCTTACACTGCTCTACGCTACACCGCTCTACCTTACACTGCTCTACGCTACACCGCTCTACCTTACACTGCTCTACACTACACCGCTCTACCTTACACTGCTCTACGCTACACCGCTCTACCTTACACTGCTCTACGCTACACCGCTCTACCTTGCACTGCTCTACGCTACACTGCTCTACGCAACACCGCTCTACGCTTCACTGCCCTACGCTACACCGCTCTACCTTACACTGCTCTACGCTACACTGCTCTACATTACACTGCTCTACACTACACCGCTCTACCTTACACTGCTCTACACTACACCGCTCTACCTTACACTGCTCTACACTACACCGCTCTCTACGTTCACGATCAGGGGTGGGGGTTGGGGGGACATATTGCAAGGAGTCACAACACAAGGCCTCCTCCGGAGACACAAGGCCTCCTCTGTGCCCCCCCCCCCCATCTCTTTTAGAAACCGCAGGCAGTGTTGAAATGTATTTGAAATGGGGATGACTGCCAGAAAACAGCTGCGAGACATGTGTAAATTCATATTCACGCATAGCTGTGTCGTGTTTCTTCCTTGTGATCACACTTTTAACTGCAGGCCATGAGGAACGACAAACCAGTTGAGTGAGTATGAAAATGAGGATAATTGAGGTAACGAAAATGCCAAGTCAGCACTCATGGACGATCCACACACCATGT
Organism: Osmerus eperlanus; assembly: GCF_963692335.1. Taxonomy (NCBI): domain Eukaryota; kingdom Metazoa; phylum Chordata; class Actinopteri; order Osmeriformes; family Osmeridae; genus Osmerus; species Osmerus eperlanus. The sequence goes on from NC_085020.1 coordinate 22,771,096, forward strand.
GACCGTGAGATCCTGACTGAACTAAGATTTAAAAGAGGCCGTTAAACGAACATGATGTGAAACTCAAAATATAGCCTTGCTGGAGCAGAGGGAAAACACATTTGTTGCCCAGGACCGTACACAGATCCGAATCTTACCGTTTTACGCACTACAGCTCAGAAGCAATGTTGCTTTTCTGCTGTAGACGTATGATTAGATTTCTGCCTGTGTGTAATCTGTACAGTAGTTTATGATTTATGGGAGTCCTGCTCTGTGTCATGTACTAAAAAAGGAGCACACTCATTACGCTGGAAAGCTAACAATTATGGTTATGCTTCAAAAGTGCAGGGATTTTAAAATAGAAATCTTGCCTATACCTTTTTTTCCCAGGACTGTGGTTGTTTGACCCAACCCCCATTCCATGGAGGTGTCTATCACTGCAGGTGTTGATTTCACTCACTTACTCAGTGTCTGGTCTGTGTGTGTATGTGTCTGGTCTGTGTGTGTGTGTGTGTGTGTGTGTGGGGGGGGGGGGGGAGTTTCAGCCTAGACCTCTGACTCATAGGAAAGCCTGAAATTACAGAGCTCAATGCTAACCAACCAAGGAATATCAACGGCATTAGACCTCGCTCGGCCTTTAATGAGTTGCTTTCAGCATGTATTTTTCTCACTCTGTGAGCGGACTGTGGAGCCTGCCATTGTGAGGTTTGTGAGGCCGCTCCGGCTAATCAGATTGTTGTTCGTTCTCCTCTGTGGTCTGATAAGAGGCCTGCTGCGCTTCAGTTTCTGCACGATGACTGGCTCTCCGACGAGCCCCTCACATTCCCCCCAACACTTGACCCGAGACTCGCATCTGAATATCAGGGTGTGATTGCAATTCTCTCATGCCCTCACTGCTCTATTGTTAAGACAGTCTGTGGGATTAGCGTGGATTTGGCCTTCTCTGTGCATGAGCGAGGGAGGGGGATAAATCCTTGAGTTTCTCAGCAAGGCTGAAGTAGAATGACACTTTTTTAGTGACCTGCTCCTTGAGCGGCGTGGCTCCTTGGCGCGTGTCAACGTGGTCCTCACACACCCAGGGGATGTCCCCGGGGAGGGATGTCCCCGGGGGGGATGTCCCCGGGGAGGGATGTCCCCGGGAGGGATGTCCCCTGGGGGGGATGTCCCCGGGGGGGATGTCCCGGGGAGGGATGTCCCCGGGGGGGATGTCCCCGGGGAGGGATGTCCCCGGGGGGGGATGTCCCCGGGGGGGATGTCCCCGGGAGGGATGTCCCCGGGGGGGATGTCCCGGGGGGGGATGTCCCCGGGGGGGGATGTCCCCGGGGGGGGATGTCCCCGGGGGGGGGGATGTCCCCGGGGGGGGATGTCCCCGGGGGGGGATGTCCCCGGGGGGGGGGGATGTCCCCGGGGGGGGATGTCCCCTGCTCCCTGGCACCTGGAGGCTCTGCCAGCCTCTCTCTCACCCGTGTCCACTGCTGGGTTCTGGGAGAGACAAAGGGAGCATGTCATGCTGAACAGCTGTTTGTGTCACAATCCCAGAATGATGAGGTCACGACCCACCCTGCTGCAGAACTTCACAAACCAGTCACATCATCGTCCCAGCGCTCTAAACCCTAGACATGGAAACAGCAGGATCACTATGGAGACCTCCACCATAGACCTGGTTTGTTTTGTATATATATTTATTTTTATTCCTAGGACAACTGCGTATTGGGAAGTGTCCAGACCATTGAGAACGCCAGTTCGTCAGACCTAACTGATCTCTCTACTCTAGCACTGTTCAACTACCAGTAGAACGTTTGGGTGATGGTTCTTGTGGGGAAATCTGCCGTTAGTGTCAGGTACCGTGGCAGCCAGTGTGTGACCAACCAGGCTCTGGGTCATCAGGGGTTCAACTGAATGGCTCTTCTGAACTGTGCGAGAAACTTTTGCTTTGACATTGTTTTTGCTTTAAAAGCTATTGCAGGCTTGAGAAACCAGTTGGCATGAACGCCTGCCACCCTCGCTTTTACAGTGTCATGGTTCATTTCCATAACAAAGCCACCAACTCCTCACTGCCTCGAACCCTCTGAGTATGAACTCCGCCAGCTCTCAGAGCCAGTGTGGACTGCTGTGTTCCCCTCACACAGTGTGGTCTATTGTATATTTTATTTAATTCTAATTCCACTTAGTACTGCTAGTTTATGTACCCTTAGTATAGATAGTCCACATATTTACATTTTAGGTCCCTATATGTTTATTGTATGCACCTTCCTGCCAAAGCAAATTCCTTGTCTGTGCAAACTTTCATGGCGAATAAATCCCATTCTGAATCTGATTCTGCTCTGTTCCCCTCACACAGTGTGGTCTGCTGTGTTCCCCTCACACAGTGTGGTCTGCTGTGTTCCCCTCACACAGTGTGGTCTGCTGTGTTCCCCTCACACAGTGTGGTCTGCTGTGTTCCCCTCACACAGTGTGGTCTGCTGTGTTCCCCTCACAGTGTGGTCTGCTGTGTTCCCCTCACACAGTGTGGTCTGCTGTGTTCCCCTCACACAGTGTGGTCTGCTGTGTTCCCCTCACACAGTGTGGTCTGCTGTGTTCCCCTCACAGTGTGGTCTGCTGTGTTCCCCTCACACAGTGTGGTCTGCTGTGTTCCCCTCACACAGTGTGGTCTGCTGTGTTCCCCTCACACAGTGTGGTCTCCATTGTGCATGTTGTTATTCTCCTTCTCCATAGCATTTTAATATCGCTTATCTTTTGAGGACAAAAAACTTTCAGGCTTAATTCATTTGTGTGAGGATTAATTTTAAACTGGATTTTCAGTTGTTTAATTGGGTATGTTTTTTTTTTTTAGATCCTTTATGAATATTGCATTACTGTTATACATTTGTATTGGCTCAGATACTGTATACGTTTAGTAAGTAGTGTTGACATTAAAACTAACATTTAGTAGGAATGAAAGCAATTGGTTTATCAGCAGAGCAGACGTTTACAGAAAATAAGTTTGCGTCTTATACAATCCCAGCTCTTCCTAACCCAGACACTCGTGTTACTACCTTGTGAGATGGAACCCAACCTGAGCTTTTGAGACCCATGGCTTCACCCTCCTTGTGGTCCCAGAGGCGAGGCCCTTTCTGCCTGTCTGCCCCCAGGACCACACCACAGAACCCAGCTTTTTAACCCTGGTCCTCAGGGACCACTGTCCTGAGGTGCGTTTCCCGAAAGCGTCGTAAGCCTAAGTTGATCGTAGAATCCATCGCACGACAAATCATAGTTTTACGGGCCGTTCCCAAAAACATTGTAGCTAAAGTGTCTCTTGAAAATTTGAAGCTCTTGAAAGCCATAGATTAGCCTACTCCTTACGAGCATGTTTGGGAAACGCACGTAAGAAATATCAACGGTTTCGTTTTTTGCTCGATCATTGCTACGATCCATCGTTATCGGGAAACGCAGCCCTTTATAGATGTTTCCCTGCTCCAACACACCTGATTCAAATGAAGGGGTCGTTATCAGACTTCTGCGGAACTTGATAATGACCATTCATTTGAATCAGGTGTGTTGGAGCAGGGAAACATACAGGACAGTGGGCTCTAAGGACTTAGTTTATGTGGAGTGGACTGATATGTCTTGAACTGTGTGTGCATGTCATGTGTGGCAGAGAGAGACTGGGTGTCTGGGGCTGGGGGCTGGGCAGTGATTCTTGGCTTCTCCCCAGGCCTAGACGCACACCCAGACAGACACCCTGCTTCCAGACAGTGCTGGTGTTCAGTTCAGCCATGTGATGCACTGCAGCCCGTCTGCCCCAGTCTAGAGCTATCACTCTCCTCTCAGGAGGAACTTATACCTTGTGTACACATGTCTAGGTGGATGATTGATTGACCTCAAGGTTGTGGCTCAGCACATTCTAGTCATTTGTCAGCAAAAGTTCACACAACGCACAGAAATCCGCTCAACTTTACTGCACCCTTTTCTAGTTCAGCCAGTATGTTCGCACATTACGTTGAACGATTGCACAACTCATATTGCTCAATGTCATCGGCAGGTTTTCGTGTGCTATATGATTAGTTGAATGGAAGTATGTCTAATTAGACTTCACACAGGGACGCACTTGCACGTGCTCAGTCATCTGGGGTCAAATATATAGTTCCTGCCGTTAGCTTGTGTTTTGTGAGTCGACTGGTAAGTCGCAGGCCCTGCGCTCTGACAGGGCCTGTGGAGGGGTCTTGTTTAAATCAAACCATGGTCAAGGACGGTGTGTCTGGAGACGCCTTTTGTTATGAGAGCTGCAGAGACTCCGTTATCAATCAGGCTCCATTAATTCCATGTCATTCATGTGCTGCGTGATAGCTAGCAACGTCTGCCTGTCTGTCGTTCTTGTGCTGTGTGATACCTAGCAACGTCTGCCTGTCTGTCGTTCATGTGCTGCGTGATAGCTAGCAGCGTCTGCCTGTCTGTTGTTCATGGACTGTGATGGCTAGCAACGTCTGCCTGTCTGTCGTTCTTGTGCTGTGTGATAGCTAGCAACGTCTGCCTGTCTGTTGTTCATGTGCTGCGTGATAGCTAGCAGTGTCTGCCTGTCTGTTGTTCATGGACTGTGATGGCTAGCAACGTCTGCCTGTCTGTCGTTCTTGTGCTGTGTGATAGCTAGCAACGTCTGCCTGTCTGTTGTTCATGTGCTGCGTGATAGCTAGCAGCGTCTGCCAGTCTGTTGTTCATGGACTGTGATGGCTAGCAACGTCTGCCTGTCTGTCGTTCTTGGGCTGTGTGATAGCTAGCAGCGTCTGCCTGTCTGTTGTTCTTGGGCTGTGTGATAGCTAGCAGGGTCTGCCTGTCTGTCGTTCTTGGGCTGTGTGATGGCTAGCAGCGTCTGTCTGTATGTCGTTCATGTGCTGCGTGATAGCTAGCAACGTCTGCCTGTCTGTCGTTCATGTGCTGCGTGATAGCTAGCAACGTCTGCCTGTCTGTCGTTCATGTGCTGCGTGATAGCTAGCAACGTCTGCCTGTCTGTCGTTCATGTGCTGTGATAGCTAGCAGCGTCTGCCTGTCTGTTGTTCATGTGCTGTGATAGCTAGCAGTGTCTGTCTGTCTGTTGTTCATGGGCTGTGATAGCTAGCAGCGTCTGTCTGTCTGTTCATGTGCTGTGTGATAGCTAGCAACGTCTGCCTGTCTGTCGTTCATGTGCTGTGTGATAGCTAGCAACGTCTGCCTGTCTGTTGTTCATGTGCTGCGTGATAGCTAGCAGCGTCTGTCTGTCTGTGCTCTCTAGGATACACTGTGGCTCCAGATAAACGCTCCCAGGGCTAGGCCTGCTCCCCTGGTCACATGAGGGGTGGAGGAGGACGGTCGCTGGTGTCAAGCCCCCCTAGCCTGCTCCTACTCTGGAAGGAATCCCAACTCTCCTCTCCCTCCCAATCAGCAGTCGTACTCCCACGAAACAGTGCTGCATGGGCTTACCTGAACGCTGTTTTTGCACAAGAGGAAGATGACGTTGAAGTGAGAACCTTGGAGGTGTATAGGCTGTGCGTTTCTGTGGGGATTCAAGCAGCTCAGAAGCTTCCAGATCTGTGTCGGTTCTGCTGTGTGCAGTGTTTAGCCAGAGGTAGAGCTTTGTTTGTTTAGCTTTTATTTATTTGGGTTTAAGGAAGGCTCACGCTGTACCACACACACACCCTTGTCTACACACGTGGTCTTGGAGTCCACGTAGGAACAGGAATCGTCGTCCTGCATGATAAGGAAACATGCTTATCTTTCCATCTAGAGAGCCTCTCTCCTGCACATGACGGCATCCGTAGGCGTATTTTATATATATCTTTTGTCCGAGTCTCCAGTGCTCTGGCCCTGCATACGAGGCCTGGGCTGGACCTGGCTGTGCCTGTGTGGGCCGCATCAGACAAAGCATTTCTACTTCTTCTTCGACTGTGACCGTGTGGTTCTGCTAATTGCATTACTGCTTTTTGATGAAGAGTTGCCCTCACTGACGCTTTGGTTCATGCTCCCCTTGGATTAGTTACTCAAGACAAAGTAGTTGTAGTTAATTATAGTATTGTCTGTGTGTACTGGGTGTAAGGAATAATCTACATTTCTATGATGTGTTGTCTATGCAGCTGGAAGTTAAATGTAATTCAAATACCCCAGACACCATGCACATATTTTTTTATACTCATTTTATCTATCCACATATAGTCATTTATTGGTCTGCACATTTATTGGTGTGTGTGTGTGTGTATACCTATAAATGTCAGTTATCTACGTTAGAGACAGTATTCCATTTTCACAAGGCCCTCTTTGTTCACCCTTACAGTAAAACAGATGTGGATAATGAATTGTGGCAATTGTGGTTGTGGGAACAACTTGCTGCAGAGCTATTTTGGACCCCACAATTCTCTCCCTCCTCTCTCTCACACACACACACACACACACACACACTCAGCCTGACTTGGCCCCCCCCTCTCCCCTCCCTAGTCAGATCAAGTAGCTGTGTCTCTGGTCACATCTTTTTCTTCAACTTTATATCAGAAGTGTAGTTTGTACGAAAGTTAAGCACTGCCTGAAGTTGGTTCAAGTCCTTTTAAAACACCCAGTCATGGTTGATGATACTGTATGATTGTGTATGACATTTAATGTTTGCACATTTGGTGAACATATTTGTATTCAAATACTATATATTTAATTTCATCACCTACAGTAGCTAGTGGGCAGTAATAAACCTCACATTGTACTTGGTGACCGACCACATGTTGTTTTTAGTCACTGGGATGTGGCTGCTAATTTCCGAATGCTATCTGCTTTCCCCTGGAATTCATAACCTTGATAGGAGGTAAGTTTAGCTTTCTTCGACCTTCAGCGTTATAATTGTGTTCCCCGGGAGAACTATTTTTATCAAGTGTTGTTTTCTGGTAGTGTCTTTCCGAAAGAGAGAGCCGGAGGGGTTGGGTGGGGGGGGGAACGTTAAACATTTCCAAGGACAAAGGAGGAGTTAGGGTTCTAGGGAAAGACTTCTGTCCGTCTGTGTCTCACACTTAGTGGATAAACCTCACTGTGGCAAAGCTCATGTAGGAGGAACCTTGCTGTACTGTACTCTCTCTGCTCTTGGAAACCCTCTGGGTAAGAAGCTGCCTTCTGCTTCGGGAGACGCAGCTCACATCATTCTTGAGACTTAGAATACCAGGATGTGTGTTCGGCTGATTTCACCTTTTAATTGTTGTTTTGAAGGGAGAAGCATGAATTTCCATGCGAGGAGAGTCACCTTGCCAGCCATTACTCCGCTGTGTCTTCAGAAGAGGGTAGGCTATCTGTTTGTGAGCTGTCTGTGAGCTTTCATGTGAGCTGTCTGGCCTGTGTGCTTCCTCCTGGTTATCAGGATAGTAGATAACGCCACCACAGGAAGCAAGCTGAAGATGCTGAGTTGAACGCCCGACGGTTCTTCTGGATCAGATGGGGGAAATGTGCCAATCTTTGCAGCGCAAGCTTTCCATGTTGTTCAAACCGCGATTTATATTCCGCATAATATCGACGCCATCGGTGGCGGTCAGCACATGAGTCGCTTCCGCGTCGATGTTGTGACGCCTCACTGCACTTTGCAAAGCTGGGAGGGCAACAAACAGAAAGTCTGAGGTGACTTGATGTGATATTAAACGGGATGTTGGGAAGCTGCTGTGCTGGAAGCAGGGAGGGGAGATGACAGGACGGGGTGAGCTGGACAAGCTTGTCATTCCCCACTGTCCATGACTTCCTTTCTGCAACTGCTGATGAGAAATCTGCCAGGCATCTGTAGAGCGCTATGGCACAATGTGCTAGTGTGCTAGCAGCATGTGTGTTAGCAGAACGGTTAAAGACCACTTTGTCCCAGCATCAGAGGATGAGACTCTAAATTGTTGCCACGACGATACCATAAATTAAGTTAAATCTGTGGCCAATGACCTCATTGTGTTTGTCAGGGCTTTTCTGGAATGGAAACCTTCTGACAAGTTGAGAGGCAAGAGGATTACAATGTGAAAACCTCTTGTGACAGAACCAGCAGTGTGGCCAGTTTCACTGGCGTGTGTGAGCCTGTGGCCAAGTCAGCCTCAACACATTACTGTGGTAGAGGAGAATTTGAAACGTCACTGAAATATATGAACCTGCCGTAACATTTTCATGGGAAACTCGTTCCTGATGTGACAGTTACACTGACTTGCTGTGCTCCCTTCAAAGCCTGAGAACAAGATCTGTGTACCGTGTAAGAAGGTGGTCTGTCAACCAGTTGTGTTGTAGCAGGGTAACATCTAGAACATGCAAGACCGTGGGCCCTGAGTCCCAGGTTAACATGCAGGACAGTGGGCCCTGAGTACCAGGTTAACATGCAGGACAGTGGGCCCTGAGTACCAGGTTAACATGCAGGACAGTGGGCCCTGAGGACCAGGGTAACATGGTACACACCCACACTGTCTGCATAGCAGGCAGGTGATTGGAGGAGAGCGGTGCTGAGGGGACAGGTGTGATTGGAGGAGAGCTGCGCTGAGGGGACAGATGTGATT